>NW_006203092.1:2019325-2028455 GCF_000334495.1 Tupaia belangeri chinensis | reverse complement strand
CTATGTGGGGGGCACCTGCCTCTCTCTCTCTCTTACCCACTCTCTGTGTTTCTCTCTTGCTCATGGAAGACATAAATAAACTTTTAAAAAATAATATTTTTATATTAATTATATGTTGAAAAGTTAATATTTTGAAGAAATTGGGTTAAATAAAATGAACTATTAAAATTAATTTCACCTAATTCTGCTTTTGTCTTCACTGTGCTACTAAACAATTTAAAATTACATTTGTGACTCACATTGTATTTCTACTAGGCAGGGCCAATCCAGAACAATTTAGTTTTCCAGATCATCCCTCTTCCAATTATTGGTATGTTTGATGATTTTAGTTGTAACGTATACACAAAGCAGTTATTTGGATAATTCGGGCACTAAATTACTTCTTTGTTTTCCAAGTCACTATATGATTGTCATATAAACTCATCATGAGGAGTGAAAGATAATTCTATCAAAATGATAAGAACTCCTAAAAATGCACAAGTGAATGTGGAGAATATGGCAAGCAGTCTTAGAACAAAGCACTGGGATACTGAAATTGCCTGTGCTGTTATTAAACTTTCTACAAAGTAGGAAACAAAAGAATCACTACTCACTTGATTTTTTTTTTCCTTAATCACTAAATGTCTTTAAAGATTAAAATTTTTGATTCCCTTTATTTTTAACTATTTTTTTAAAAAAACTATTGATTTAAATAATTTGAAACTTCAAGTAACATCAAATAAGGGCATTTGAATTCTATGGGTACCCTAAAGGGCATAAATTTAATAAGACTGAGAAACACTATCAAATATAAAAATCTACCATATACAGTTGAAACTGAAGGATATATTACTATCCCACCTCAAAATGTGTGACTTTGGCACAAAGATTATTTGGGCTAAAGGCAAATGAGAAGCAGTATACAGAGAGTGATTGCTTTCTGCCCTGCCCTTTTCGGGCTAAAAGTCAGATATAAATTTTCACTTGTAAGATTTGTCATTTCCCATACCACTAAAGAGAGAACAACTCTTACTGGAAAGATCATAAATAAGCCCCAAGGTCCAACTACTTCTTGGGCTTGCATTTCTTCTCTGTGTATCCCCCAGGAATGTAAAATTAAAAGCATCAATTAAATTTGTATGTTATTTTCTCCTGTTAATCTATCTCTGATCAGTTTAATTCACAAGCCTCAATTATGGAACAAAAGAGGTAAGTTTTTTCCTCTCCCACCAACCAAGAATAAATACCCTACAAACAATGGACAACCTGCAGGAGGGTTCTAAAATGTACGAATACACTCCTTCGCTGTATATCCATGCAATGGACAAGTACTCAGCAATAAACAGAGCTAAACAAACTGAAATATAGGCAGGAGGGACGAATCCCAAAATATGTACACAGTAAAGTTGTCAAGCAAAAAAAAGGAAAACACACCATATGACTACATTTATTTAAAACTCAAGAGAATGCAAACTAATCTACAGTGGCAGAAAGCAGATCAGATCAGTGGTGACATGGGACATGGGTAGGCAGGGAAGGCAGGAGAGGATTAGAAAGAAGCATAAGGAAACTTTTGGGAAATGGACATGTTCACTAACTTGTTGGTAGGAATGGTTTTACCAGGGCCAAAATGCCACAAATTGCACACTTTGAATGTATAGTTTACTCTGTCAGTGATAACGTACACCACAATAACATAGTCAAACAGCCGCTGCTCCCTCCTGGACAGGAGCGGAGCCAGCCTGAATGTCCAAGTTTAGCACCAACATTTATTGAACTTCATGGAAAAGAGGCAAGGAACAATAGCCCAGGCCCAGGGGTTGTTTCTTTTGTTTTCTTACTTCTCCACAAAACAGACTTAAAAATACTTTTGACTTAGTTGGATACAATATATAATCAGCAGATTGTGCCAGAATAAGGAGGCATTCTAATGCTATATTTTTCTAAAATTATATAAGGATGACTACATTTACTGCTTCCAGGAAAACCATGAATATGATAGAAAGGCAAAGGGGATCAGGCAACACTCCCCTGAACCCCACAGCTGAGGCCCCTTCAGTCAACAACTAGGAAATAAAGGTTGTCCAGAGGCAGATTTCATGCCTTATTAAAATGAAAGGAAATTTGAGAAAAGGTGGAATCAATCTGGGAGCAAAACACCTACATTTTATAAAGGTTCTCTAGTCAAGTCTTAGAGAAAACAGGCACTATTAAGGGGGTTGTTATGATCTGAAAGTTTGTGTGTCCTCAAAATTCATATACTGAAATCCTCATCCTCAAGGGTGATGGTATTAGGAGGTGGGGTCTTTAGGAAGTATTTAGGTCATAAAGTCAGAACCCTCCTGCATGGGATTTGTGCCCTATGAAAGAGGCCCCACAGCTGCACTGCCTCTTCCACCAAGGGAAGAAAGGCACCATCTGAGGACTGGTTAGTGTCATGGGGGTCAGTCAAATAATGGTGCAGAGGCAGAACTCTATGTTCTGTGAAAATACCCCACATAGGAGGGTTTCAGGTTCAAGTCTTGAGAGCTTCCTGAGTACTTCAGGTACATATGTCAATGATCCAAAGCCGACTCATTAAGACCCTTTGGGGGTGCCTGTCTCTTTCTCTCTGTATCTCCTACTCATTGAAAAGAGAAATACTAGAAGAAGAAGAAGAAGAAGAGGAGGAGGAGGAGGAGGAGGAGGAGGACACCATGTGTGAACCAGGAAACTCAGGAACCCGTGAATCCCCAAAGCCTATGATAGAAAGGCAAAGGGGATCAGGCAACACTCCCCTGAACCCCACAGCTGAGGCCCCTTCAGTCAACAACTAGGAAATAAAGGTTGTCCAGAGGCAGATTTCATGCCTTATTAAAATGAAAGGAAATTTGAGAAAAGGTGGAATCAATCTGGGAGCAAAACACCTACATTTTATAAAGGTTCTCTAGTCAAGTCTTAGAGAAAACAGGCACTATTAAGGGGGTTGTTATGATCTGAAAGTTTGTGTGTCCTCAAAATTCATATACTGAAATCCTCATCCTCAAGGGTGATGGTATTAGGAGGTGGGGTCTTTAGGAAGTATTTAGGTCATAAAGTCAGAACCCTCCTGCATGGGATTTGTGCCCTATGAAAGAGGCCCCACAGCTGCACTGCCTCTTCCACCAAGGGAAGAAAGGCACCATCTGAGGACTGGTTAGTGTCATGGGGGTCAGTCAAATAATGGTGCAGAGGCAGAACTCTATGTTCTGTGAAAATACCCCACATAGGAGGGTTTCAGGTTCAAGTCTTGAGAGCTTCCTGAGTACTTCAGGTACATATGTCAATGATCCAAAGCCGACTCATTAAGACCCTTTGGGGGTGCCTGTCTCTTTCTCTCTGTATCTCCTACTCATTGAAAAGAGAAATACTAGAAGAAGAAGAAGAAGAAGAGGAGGAGGAGGAGGAGGAGGAGGAGGACACCATGTGTGAACCAGGAAACTCAGGAAACTGTGGATCCCACCAGACACCAAATCTGCCAGTGCCTTAATCGTGGACTTCCCAGCCTCTCGAGCTATGAAAAATAAATGTGTGTTGTTTATAAGCTACCTAGCCTGAGTATTTTGTTACAGCAGTCCAGACAGACTTAGCAAAGTTCAAGAAAAGGTGGGTATATATACCCTGTATACATCATAGAGGAATTTTTTTAAACTGTGCAATAATCTGTAGTATCAATGATTCCATAATCCTGGTTTAGTTTGCTTAGTGATATCTCATGAAGACAGAATGACAGCATCCCATGGCCATTTTCTACAGTCAGTTCCTGAAGCAAGGCATCATCCTAGAGGCTACCTGGTTACATAGTATAAAGTTATTATGAAATTAACATGCAATTATTTCATTTTAGGTAGAGATCAAGATTTTTTTAAAACTTCAGTCTTAAGTTCCCATGTGCAGTATGGTATTATTAATGGTATTTTAGCTCCTTAAAAGAGTCAAGAGACATTGGTTCAAATAAATGCTATTAGTGTCAATCAAACTCTATGGATGTTTAATAATCTTATCTTCACTGAGAAAAGAACAAATGGTGAAACCTATTAATCAGCAGCTCTTCTTACTTTTTGGTTGTGTGAAAATAACAAGTCATCTTCATTTCCAATATATGTGGGGTTCCTGGAGGGTAATATCTGGATGATAAAATAACAAGTAAATTTTTTAAAGTTCTTTACACTTGAATAAGTCTTCCATATATTTTGTTCTTATTTGCACATACGCTCATCAGAGAAAGCAAGAGGGAGAAAGCAGCTCCTAATTGGGGTATGGTCACACCACAAACCCTTTTCCTCCATTTCTAAATAACCTCTTCTCCTTTCCCAACAGCCCATTCATTAGAGTCTCACTACCTGACAGTGTATTCTTTAAGAATTTTAATATGGACTGAATTATGTCTTCCTCACCTCTTCCTCCACCCCCCAGAATCTTAGGATGTTCTAATTCCCAGTACCTCAGAATACGACTGTCCTTGGAGGTATGCTCTTTAATGAGGTAAAGTTAAATGAGGTCAACGGGGTAGGCCCTAATTCAATAAGCTGGGTGTCCTCATAAGAAGAGATTAAGCCACAGACACACACAGAGGGAAGCCCATGTGAAGACATAGAGAGAAGAAAGCCATCTGCTAGTCAAGGGGAGAGGCATCAGAAAAAGCCAACCCTACTGACACCTCAATCTCAAACTTGAGTGTACAGAATTGTAAGGAAATAAATTTCTTCTGTTACAGTCACTTGGGCTACTTTGTTAGGGCAGCCCTAGCAAGCACATACAGATTTGGTACTAGAAAGTGTGTGCTGCTATAACAAATACCTAAAAATGGAGAAGTGGTTTAGGAACTGGGTAATGGGTAGAAGCTGAAAGTTTTAAGGTGCAAGTTAGTAAAAACCTGGATTGCCTTGACGAGACTGTGACAAAAAATATGGACATTTAAGTTTTTGCTCATGAAGTCTCACAGGGAAATGAGAACCATCTGATTGGAAAGCAGCAAATTCAACAAGGATAAAACCAAAATTCAACCTAGTCTTCATTGTTCTCCACCCCTTGCCCTCTCTTATCCAGCTGTGTCTCCTCTGCACAAACTCTCTATTCCACTCTAGATACAATGCTATAGGTTGAACATTCACTCTACTTCTGGCTGCCCACCCAATTCCCCAGACCATTCTCCTACACAATGTGCATTCTCAGCAAAACCACTGAATCAAACTGTCCTTCGTACAAAAAAATTCTTCATTGCCCTTCTCTTATCAGAAGGCAAGAGCCCCTTGTTTTTCTCGCTTAAGAACCTCAAAGAGGCTGGCGAGCAACCTTATGTTGATTACTTTGACTTCCTGCAATTTGCACTACATGTAAAATCTTTCTGCTCTTTCTCCCTATGCACCTATGCACTTATGCACCTGTTTTTTGTTTGTTTGTTTGTTTGTTTCTCCACTAAGACAGTAAGCTTCTGGAACAGTATCTTTCATCTATTTGGTATTCTCCCCAGTGCCTCACCCAATACTAAATACCTCCTAATATGTCTAATACTCCCTAGTAAATGAATACCTACCTCAGATCTTCTCTGGAAATATTTCATAGGAAGGCAATGAATTATTTAGCAATGATTTCCTTTATCTAGAAGTAGTTCTTTATCTCCTTTTTCTTATTCCCCCATGGCAACTTCACTAAAATTCTTGTATTGTAATATATTAATTTTATCATACTAAACATCATGCACCATGAAATTTATAAGAGAAAACAATACCTTTCTTTTTTTTTTTTCTTTTTTTGGAGAGGTTTTTTGCTATAGGATGCATGTGTGCCCCAAAAGACAGAGAGAGACAGAGACAGAAAGCAAGAAATCACCCCCCAGTGTGGATGGCCCATGCTGCAATCCCTTCTCCTCTATTCTCCTCCTGGGATCCTGGGCACGCACGCACATGTGCCCGGTGTGAGTTTAAGTCACTGGGTCCAGGACTCGAACCACGGTCGACTACATAAGAGTCCAGTGACATAGCCATCATGCTAACTGCTGGTCCCACCTTTCTTATTATAAAATTATGGAGTTAGTAATATATAAAAGAATATAATTAGATGCAATCAAATCCTACTTAAAGCTAAATGTCTATTTGGGTTTTTTGTTTGTTTTGTTCTGTTTTGTTTTTGTTTTTGTTTTTGTTTTCAGAGAGGTTTTTGCTATAGGGTACATGTACTTACCAGAAAGACAGAGACAGACAGAGAGACAGAAAGTGAGAAATCACCCCCCCCCCAGGGGGGATGGCTTGCTGCAATCCCTTCTCCTCCATTCTTCTCTTCGGATCTTGGGCATGCACACACATGTGCCCGGTATGAGTTTAAGCTGCCAGGTCCGGGACTTGAACCACGGTCAACTACATGGGAATCCAGAAACATAGCCATTACGCTAACTGGTGGTCCCCCAAATGTCTATTTGTAAACACTAATACACCTATTTGGGAAGTATAACATCATTCATATGCACCATCAAGTTGTCCTAAATTTACTGATGGGTGTGTCTGCTTCTTCATTCAGATGTATAGGATTTCTCTGGCAGATGTTGTTAGCTCTATCATGTTTGAGGCATTTCCAACCCAGTACAATTTTCCCTCAAAATATTTGTAAAAATTGACAAAGTACAGATGATACAAGTATCATGCATGCACAAAATGGAGTCAACCTGCAATTCAACCTGAGGGGGTCAAGTTTATGATACTGGATTTAGGATGAAATTTGTGGAAAATAAGCTGCTTCTAAGTCAGGACAGCTACCTTCTAAGCAATTCACTGTTCCAGGACAGCTTCTAAATTCCTTAATCCTGCTCTTCACTCTAGACCAGGGGTCACCAACCCCCAGGTCAAAGACCAGTCGTGGCCTCTTAAAAATTAGCCACAGAGCAGGAGGTGAGTGGCAGGTAAGGGAAGGAAGCTTCACGTATTTACAGCCACTGCCCATCACTCACATTAAACTCCCCCTCCTGTCAAATCAGCTGGGGGTTATTAGATTCCCATAAGAGCCCCCAGATAGAACCGCATTGCTGCAGAAAAACAAGCTGAGGTTTCCCACTGATTCTGCATTATAGCAACTTGTATAATTATTTCTTCATCTATTACAAGATAATAACAATAAAGTGCACAATAAATGTGATATGCTTGAATAATCCTGAAACTATCCCCAACTCCCTGGTCTTCCACAAATCCTGTCCCTGGTGCCAAAAAGATTGAAGACCACTGCTCTAGACAGTGGGTCTACTTCTTCCTCACTTATAAAATAGAACTTTCTCACTCCAGCAGAAAGTCCAACTTCTAAAAGTTTAAAAGTGTCCAACCTAAAAGTTTAAAAGTGTTAATCCTGGCAAAATTACACAAAGACTCTCTCCGAGCATCTCCAACTTGCAAAGAAATGGTAAACTCTGGGGACAGCATCTGAAATGTAAAGATGTCTTTAAGGGGCCAAGATAGGTCATGTCTACATAACAGGAATTTAAGGCACACTAAAAACGAACTAAACATCTCTCCCTTTCCACCCCATAATCATTGGGCTTGGGTGATAAGTTAGGAATAAGATAAAGGGAGAAAGAAAATCAGAAACAAAAGCAGAAGTAAAAAGAAAGAGAAGCCAAGGAAAGAAAAGGAATGAATGTAACACATACGGTAACATAAATCTACTGGTAATAATACGTTGAAAATAATCATCATTTTGTGTTTGTTTCAGCAAAGTAGGAAAGGAAACGGAGTGGAGAAAATTGAAGTGTCCCCCAAACTGTCTTTGCCTAAGTGACATGTAGGGGCACAAGTACATCTATCCAAGAGCTCTGTATTGTATCAGAGGTTCAAGGTAAAGACCTTCAAGTTTTATTTGTTTTTAAATGCACCTAATGTTTTTAATTGTTCACCTAAATTCTCGGATGCTAAAGCATAGCATTACACAAACATAGGTGATTTGATCCTGATGAAAAGTTCATGGTGATCACCTATAATCAACTTAAACATGCACACACTCCCAAGCTCCAAACCATCTCCTCCTCCTTAGCTTTCAGAAGAAATGTTAGTCTATAAAAGGTAACCTAAGTAAGGGGTGTCTATGTTAACACAAAAGGGATGTTTTACACAAGCTGTCCACCAGTGCTGGACGAGACCGGGTCCCGCCACTTTTCAGATTCTTCCCCTCGGGACATCAAGAAAACATGGAGAGGTTTTCCTTCCAGGCTGCTGAGGTCATGGTCCTCTTATCTGATACCAAGTAAATAGTAGCTTTCGCCCACACCTCCCTACGCACAAAGTACGCAGGGTTCATTGCCAGGTCTTCCCAGGCGAAGCAATCTTAGCAGTCCCACCCGCGGAGAGGGACGAAGATGTCCTGCTGCCCGCTCTCGCCCCGGCCACCACGCAGCGGTCGCCACCTCCTACCCATGCTGGGCCTGTCCTCCCCCGCAACCCTGGCTTGAATTTCTCTGTGATCGCAGGGAAGAACAGCCTGGTCTTTGTGCCTCTGCAAAGAATGCAAGCAAAAATTTACACCATCCCCGCGGCCAGACACACACACTGCTCCCCAAGACACAAGGCGTCTCCCAAACATCACTTCCTTAGAAACATCCGGCATCCCAGGGCTGCGAAATCGCAGACAAAGGCGCCCATCCTCCATGGGGTGGAGGGGCTGGGATGATTCAGGGGGAGGCTAGACAAAATAATCCCACCAACAGAAGAAGCGGGTGAAAGGGCACGGGCGCCCACAGGGGTAACGGATACCAATTAGCAGCTCCCGTCCGGGCCCCGCTGCCAAGGCGAGAGACAAGTCTGGGAGCGTTTCTCCCCACGCCTACCCTCACCCAGCACGACCCAGCACGGCCTAACGGTGAGGCGGCTGGCCCGGGCGCAACCACAGTAACAGAGAGCAACAGGCTCCAGCACCCCGGAGGGCCGGACCTGAGCTTCGGCACCCTGGCTCCCCCTCCTTGGCACCGTTGCTTTACCCTCCAGGCTAAGGAACAGAAAAACTTTTAAACCACGCAGAGTAGGCAAGAGCAAAAAGGGGGTAGGGAGATGGCTGAAAAGACTAGGGCTGTCACACAGAAGGAGGGGAAGGGGTACGAGGGGCAAAGAAAACTTCCAGATCCCAGGGTTTTAAAAAGCCGAAGGCGCAGCGGGTCCCC
>NW_006203092.1:2007562-2018960 GCF_000334495.1 Tupaia belangeri chinensis | reverse complement strand
GGGCGCGCCTCGGCCAATCAGGGGGCGCGGCCGGGCCTGCGGGTCCTGGGTTTTAAACCAGCTCCTGGGCGACTGGGACTGGGACCTGGGTAATGGATTTCTTCCGCGCTTGTCACAGAAGACACAGGACGCCCGTTAAATGAGAAGGTCAAGTTGTTTTCTTAAAATGAATAATGTATAGTACAAACATATGCAGTGCAATATTGGGCGTGTATTTAGACTAAAAAGTTCTTCATCTTCTACCTGAAATTCAAATGTTACTGGAGTAGTGTTTACTGTTTGCTGAACCTGACAACCTTTGGGAGCGGTAACCTCTACATCTCATTTTAGCTTTCGGAGTGTTACCATGTGGCTGCCTTTTGCGCGGGTAGCGTCTTAAGGGGCATTGGATGGTGATGAGAAGTGTTTTAGTGAGAAGCACAGGGAGGGTAATCTCACGTTCTAAGTAACTTTCCGCACGTTCTGCCTGATGAGTCCCTTAAAGACAGCAACATGGAGAAGTGTTTAGACTTACCAGGTGCCGAGAACACCTATTCATTTTTTTTTCTTATTGACCTCTTTTTTACCACCTATTCATTTGTGTGACGTTTAAAGTTGTCTTTCTGATGTCCTCAGTTAGAGACTCTCACGAACTTTTTCTGTGCAAGGACATTACTCCCATTTTCAATAGTTATGTCTAATGTAAGAATTCAGTATTTCGCCTTTAACCGCTGTCTCCCGTTCCATGATTTCAGTCACCTGCAGTCGACCATAGTGGAAAATAGGTGAGCACAATACAATAAGATATTTTGAGAAAGAGATCATCTTCACACATTTTTTTAAAGATCATTTATCTCATTTCCAGAGAAAGAGAAACAGATACCCTCAACAGTATTGTCACCCCCTCAACCTTGTCTGCAGCAAGTCAGGGTCACAGAGTCCTAGGGTGTCTCCAGGTCCTTCATGTGGTTTTGCAGAGACCCACTGCCTACACCATGAGTAGCAAAGTCACATTCACATAACTTATTACACTATGTTGTTCTATATCATTATATTGTTAATCTTTTATTTCGCCTAACTTATACATTAAACTTTATCGTAGTTATGTATGTATATGAAAACAGTACCACATACAGAGCTCCGTACTATCTGGTTTTAGGCATTCTTTGGGGATCTCACAACTTGCCGCCATGGACAAGAGGACACTACTGTGTATGATCAAAGGATACTCAGAAGCCCAATTGAAAACAGTTCAATTAATTAATTACTTATTTTTGAGAGATTTTTGCTATAGGTCATGTGCACTCATCAGAGAGACAAAAAGAGACAGAGAGAGACATTATCACCCCGAAGGGACGGCCATGCCACAATCCCTTCTCCTCCACTCTCCTCTCAGGATTTTGAGCACACACACACATGAACACAGCATGAGTTTCAAGCTGCTGAGTCCAGGACTTGAACTGCAGTTGGGATGTGGAAATTCAGTGCTTTAACCACTGAAATACTGGTCCTAAAATAGTTAAGTTACTTTTATTTTTTTTTCTTTATTGATGATAGCATGCATGCAGACTTGAAAGAAGAGAGAGGAGACATGAGCACCTTCCAGTGTTGCCTGTGCCATGAGTTTCTTCCAGTAGTCCTCTAGTCCATCAGATCCTGGGCTGACAAGGCTGGGGAACCAAAGCTCAGTGGCCCTCTGGGTTCTACCTTCTCTTGAGCAACACATTACTGCTGTACCAGAGAACTGGCCCAAGAATTTCTTTTAATATTCTGAACAAAAGAACTATTTTTCTTTGCAGACTTGTAAATTTTTTTCTACTAAAAGCAATTAGTTAACATCTCTCCAACATTCACCAAATATTTAAGGGGACGAGCACTTTATAAAATACACAAAGCTTCAGAAACTGATTTGGGCATTTAAATGGTTATCTTCAGAAAGCCGCAAAATAGCTTATTTGCCTACAGATGTGAGTTAAGTAAAGTGAGCCCTAAGTGGAGAAAGTGTCATCAGCCTAAGGCCCCCTGTACCCTCACAAACATCAATCAGAGTAGAGTTGCCCCCAGGGAAATAAAAACACTGAACAGATTTCTTCAATCTCTAGTTATTCACTTTTGGGCCCTCTGAAAATGAAAGTGGATTTGGTGAGGGAAATCCATCCCAGCTTATCTTTCTCTTGTATCTTCAATGCACCTGTCTTTGTAACCTTTCCACTTCCATCTTGAAGTCTGCTATTTATTAAAAAGAAGAAAAAAGAATGGAAGGAAAAAAGGAAGAATAGCAGATAGGAAAAAAAGGAAAAATAAAAACTCTGGAAACTTACTTCTCTTCAGCTACTACTTTTTTTCCTCTTCTCTTCACAGTTAAATTTCTTGAGCCTATCAGCTGACTAGATCCTGATCTCATACCCTTCCCAGGGACTGCGATGGTCTGCCACTACTTAAATCCAATGAAGGGACCGGTAGATGGCAAGTGTTACATTACTAGACTCCCATGTACTCGACCACGGTTTAAGTCCTGGACCTGGTGACTTGAAACTCACACCAGGTGCGTGTTCATGTGTACCCAAGATTCCAAAAGTAGAATGGAGGAGAAGGGATTGCGACATGGCCATACCCTGAGGGCAATTTCTCACTTTCTGTCTCTCTGTCTCTCTCTGTCTCTCCAGTGAACGCATGCACCCTATAGCAAAAGTCTTTCTAAAACATAAATAAATAAATAAATAAATAAATAAATAAATAAATAAATCCAATGGATGCATATATTTCTTCTCTCTGATGCATTCACAGCCACTGAACACACTCTTCATGGAGTCCTTTCCACCCCACCTTTAATCCCTGCAGTCACGCTCCCTTGGTTTTGCTCCTTCCTCTTAGTCAACAGCAGATGTGAACACCTTGAGGGTTATACAATTTGAAGTTCTCCTTTAAGAAAAGAAAAACAAAAATATTTTCCTTCTGTAAAAATGTTTTGCTATATATGATCAAATGAACAGATTGCTAGGACTCTTCCAAAAGAGGGACTCTTCTGGGCCAGAGAAGGACCCAGATTATTAAGCTTCGTTAGGTTCCAGGTAGATCAGCCTCTGTCATCAGACTAATTCTCCATATATCCGAGTGTATATGTAATTTCCCTGTTTGCTTGTATTAAGCCTAGTTTAGCCAAAAGGAAGCCATGCCATTTCTGCTCAAGGGACTTATCTTCCCCAGTTCATCATCTCAGTGAACATTGACATTACTCTATGACTCCCACAAACTAGGATAAATTCATTGTGGTACATTCTCATTGTACTTTATACTTTTGCTTCATAGTTTACTTTATTACTTTGTAATCATATATTTATTTCTGAACTTGCTTATGTAATGACTCTCTCCTCATTAAAAATAAAAAAATTCTCTGAGCGCAAGGAGCAAGTCTCCATTTCATTTTTTTTTTTAAGAGAGAGATTTTTGCTATAGGGCACATGCACTCACCAGAGAGACAGAGACAGAAAGTGAGAAATCACCTCCCAGGGGAATGGCCATGCTGCCATTCCCACTCCTCCATTCTCCTTTTGGGATTTTGGGCACACGTGCACATATGCCTGGCATGAGTTTTAAGCCACCAGGTCTAGGATTCAAACCATGATTGACTATATGGAAGTCCAGCGACGTAACTATTATGTCATCTCCTGGTCCCACCATTTCATCTTTAGAGCCCAGCAAAATGCTTCACACCTGGTTGGTGCCCAAATGGCATAGGATGAAAAAGTGACAGCAAGAATGAACAGTTGTATATAATTTTCATGTTCTCATCATAGAGACATCTCACATGGCATCCCATTTGGGGAGAATTTCTTGTTACTTAAAAATTGCAAAGGACTCCTCCTCTTTAGATAGCAAAGAATTTTTCATTAGTTTTCAAATCTGGCCATTCTCAAATGGAAAAGATATAAATGCATAAAACATTAGCTGCTAGCTGAAGAGTATGACAAAAAGAATTTCATAACTGGCTACTGAAAATATTCAGAGAGTTCTAAAAGTTAAAATGGTGTTTTTTGTATAGAACCATAGGGAAAACGCACATAACACTGAATAGAAACAAGTCTGAAATGTTTGATTCCCAGGTTTATTGTAAGTAAATGAGATGAAAACAAAGAATTATACTTTTGTTTAAAAGGCACTATCTTTCTGGTCTCATTTAGCAAAGCAAATACTACATATCTACTGTAAAGAGTAATTTATCAGAGGACAAAAATATGTTGTGTTTAGATTAGTTTTTCATTAAATTATCTAGCACTTGGGAATGGTTTCACCTAGGAACGTCTTCTTTTGAAGTTAACCCATGTAATTATTGCTTTATTCACTTCCATCTGTTCTAATTGGAGAGCCCAAGATTTTCAAGTAACAAGGCAATGTCATGTATTGCACTGTTTAAAAATTTTTAATCGAGTGAAACAACGGCAAAACCAAAGTATAAAACAAATAAATTAGAGCTGCTCTATTTAATGGGGTGGATTGAAATATGCATATAGATTACTAATACATATAGATTAGTATACATATATAAAGATTAATAATTCTTTCCCATCTATATCCCTTACAGCTTCTGGGATCTGAAGATGAAGGAAGTAGAAACACCATCTACATTCTACCTATATGTCTAGTAAGGCATTCTACAAAGCAATTGTTTTTCTCGAATTTGAGTCATGTATAGATCAATTTTATAAGGGAAATGATCTGGGATGCTTCAGGGTTTAATTTAAGTTATTTATAAATTATGATGTAACAAGAACAAACATAAACTAAGTATATAATATTATTTTCCATTTGTAGTTCCTTTTCAACTTTAAAGTGAGTAAAAGGCCCAGGTTGTCCACTCTGAAAATTATTTTATTGGCCCATCAAATATACAAGACCCTTTTATTTCCCTTTCAAACACAGTCTTCATTCTGGTTTTCTAACACTTGCTAGCCTAGGTGTAGGTGAGACCCTCTCACTGGTGAATGCTACTGCAGAACTCCCAAATCAGCACTCTGTATGGACCAAACTCTTTGCTCAAAACTAAGTGATTAACTGAGGCCAACAGATGGAGTGGTGGTTGAGACCCTGGACTCCCACATGGCTGACTGGCTTTAACTCCCAGACCTGACGGCTTGCCTTCTCTCTTTCTCTCTTTCATTCTCTCATGAATACATATTCCCTATAGCAAATTTTAAAATAATAAATAAAATATTTTTTAAAAGGAAAAAAAAAAACTGGTTAAGGGGGATTGCAATTGTGGGACACTGGACTATTTCTTTTCTTTTGTGGAGAGGTTTTTGCTATAGGGCATGTGTGCTTACCGGAAAGACAGAGACAGAGAGACAGAAAGTGAGAAATCCCCCCCAGAGGGGATGGCCACGCTGCAATCCCTTCTCCTCCATTCTCCTCTTGGTATCTTGGGCATGCATGCACACATGCCCAGCGTGAGTTTAAGCCACCCGGTCCGGGACTCAAACCACAGTCAACTACATGGGAGTCAAGTGACATAACCATTATGCCAACTGCTGATCCCGACACTGGACTATTTCTATCACCCTAACCAGCTATAGTTCTTATTAATAATGTTTCATTTAAATGCAAACTAGATGACATCTTATGTCTCTTTCTGGCTAAGGGATATCTAATATGTAACAAATATACACTTCCACTTTATTATAGTTCGCAGAAAGGTTTCATATTCTATCTACTGGCTGACTGAATTTATGGTTCTAATTGAAATAAAAGGATTAGATGCTTTTTTTTCAAGTTTGTCCAATACTTGAAAAAAATTGGATATTTAAAATGATCTTTAACTTATTTCTTCATTGAAAACAGATAATATTGGAAGACAAAAAAAGAGAAAAAGATGAAGGCAAAAGAAAAAAATCAGGAAAGCCATTAAGAAGAGAGAATGGCTAAGAGAGAAACTCAGGCATGAGGAAATGTAACACTTTCTCTTTAGAGAATGTTGAAATTTGTCTCTTCATATAATAAACTGTTTATGGAGAGAAAGAGGTTCTGAAACCCATGGTGTGTATGTATTGGGTATCCTCTCTCTAAAATCAAAGAAAGCGCGTTTGGAAGTCATGACCTTCTCACCTTGAACTGTTTTGTTTTTGAACCCACACAATTCTAGCACATTGAAGAAATTCTAGGAAAAAATATTGAAACAAGATTAATTTGGGGGGAAAACACTTCAAAACTCTTCCAGAATTTCTGTCTCTGGTTATGCAACCTAAAATGACATTTCGGAATCTTCCTCTTACAAACTATTTCTCCCCTGTCATGTACACTATGTGGGCATAAGTGAGTTGTCCAAAAAATAAATAGAGAAAGGAAAAAAGCAATAATAATAAGAACTAGTTCTAATTACACAGTACCGAGTAATACTCTTTCTTTGTTATGGTAAAATAGAGGGGAAACTAGTCAACAGGTGATGTGGTGGTTAAGGTGCTTGATTCCCACATGGCCAACCACTGTTTGAGTCCCAGACCTGGTGACCAGAAAATCATGGTGTGTGTGTGTGTGTGTGTGGTGTGTGTGTGTGCCCAAAATCCCAGGAGGAGAATGGAAGAGCGAGAATTGAGGTGTGGCCATGAGGTGTGGTATGATTTCTCACTTTCGTTCTCTGTCTTTTTCTGGTGAGTACATGCACCCTATGGCAAAAGTCTAAAAATAAAAAGGAGTGTGAGAGCACCACTGAGTCACCAAATCACATCCTGCCTGAAAGCTCACCTTGTCCCTTGATTTTCCATCTGTATGAGCCAGTAAATCTTCAGTTTTTAAACTATCAATAGTTTGAGTTGGGGTTCCCATTATTTGCAACATTCAAATCAACAAAATACACACAGTAAGTTATTCACCATGTGCTAGACAAGATGCCTTTAAGTTTCAAGGAAACCATGGGTTATCTCAGATAGTGGTAATTTATTAAAGGATATCTAGAAAAAATAATGAAGACAAGAGTTTCCATTGGTGAACAGCCAGGTCTCTATGAGAAATGTGGCATCTTTCTGGTCACAACCAAGCACACACAAAAAAAACGGAAGGTCAATTAGGAAGATGTAACTCTAAATACTAGATTTTCTTTTTTTTTATTTTTGGAGAGGTTTTTGCTGTAGGGCACGTGCACTTGCCAGACAGAAAGAGAGACAGAAAGTGAGAAATCACCCCCTAGGGGGAATCGTCACGCCACAATCCCTTTTCTTCCATTCTCCGCTCGGGACCTTGGGCACGTACGCACACGCTCCTGGCGAGAGTTTTAAGCCACCGGGTCCGGGACGTGAACCGCAGTCGACTACGTGGGAGTCCAGCGACATAGCCATTACGCTAACTGCTGGTCCCAATACTAGGTTTTCTTATAGTCTGTCCTAGTCTACCATAATTATAAATCAGTGTACCCGTCCCTCTGTATCTTGGTTTCTTTCTACCTGTAGAAATGTTTGCTTGAATTGTTTCCTTGAAGATCTGCTAACCCTTGAGAGTCTGCTCATATTCCATAATGAGGCAATGAACAACAGTTTGGTGCTTGATGAACACAGAAAGGCTTGTTGACTCTTGTGCTTCAACTTTGAGGGAGCAGCATTATACCCAGGGGTGCCTAAATTTCAGAATGAGGAAGTCTGCTTTGGAGCCATGCGATGCCATAAGAGAGACTATTTCTGGGTATTTGCTTGAGAAATGGATGCCAGATTGCCAGGAATTTTGTAGAAAGCTGCACGTGTGTGTGTGAGCATGGCAGTGGTGGTGGTGCTTGTGATGTCAGTTGTTCAGATCCCTGAGAATTGCACCTGACATTTTACTTTCACTCTACATCGTACCGGATACTTCTTTTTTTTTCATATTATTTATTTACTTTTATTTATTCATTCATTAAAAAAAAAAATTAACCAGAGAGAGAGACACACAGAGGGAGAGAGGGAAAGGGAAATGGCAAGACACCAGGTCTGAGACTTGAACCGTGGTCAGCCATGTGGGAATGCCCAGCCCTTTATTTTATTTTATTATTATTTCTTTTTCAAAGAGGTTTTTGCTACAGGGCGTGTGCACTCACCAGACAGACAGAGACAGAGAAACAGAAAGTGAGAAATCACCCTCCAGGGGGATGGCCACGGCACAATCCCTTCACCTTCATTCTCCTTTCAGGATCCTAGGCACACACGCACACGCGCCCGGCGTGAGTTTCAAGCCACCGGGTCCAGCATGCAAACCGCGGTTGACTACATGGGATTCCAGCGACATAGCCATTACACTAACTGCTGGTCCCACCCAGCCCTTTAAACACCACCTGCTGGTCCCCATACCTGATAGTTCAATATCCTCAGCTTCTCTGAAGTTTTGGTGAAAATATTAGCTCCTTTATCATCTGTAGTACTCTTAGCCTAGTGTAATTCTTCTCAAACTTATCTTTAAATGATCATTTCTTGGTTGTATGTGTGTTTTATTTATTTATTTATTTATTTATTTATTTATTTATTTTAATTTACACTGTATCATTGACAATGCACTACAAATGAATTACCAGGAAAAAAAAATAACATGTTTGGAGGATGTCTTAATGTTAAATTGATACAGAGTTGTTTTTTTTTTTTAAGGTTAAATCTTAATTTCTTTGTGGACCAGGCTGTAGACTACACTTTGGGGAGCAAGAATCCATGTGGGAACTGTAAACCAGAAAAATCTGCATTATTTGGAAATGCAGACTCTCAAGCAACTCTCCAGACCTACTAAATCAGAATCTTCATTTTAACCAGATTCGCACGTGAATTATATACACTTCGGATTTCTTAGTGAGTTTCCACTGCATCCGTTTCTTGTCTTCCAGGAATGTGCTGCCATATTTCTGCCTAGAAAGCTTTTTCTTCAGTGCTCCAGATGGTGGACATCTCTGACCAAATGTCACTTCTCTGGAGCTACTCTGGCCCTCCAAGAAAAGTAGTAGTCCCATTTGTTTTGCATTGCCCTGTATCATCATTCTCAAAGCATTCATCACTGTTTAAAATGATTTCTGTCTGCCTTCTTACCCTTACTCCCAGGTAGAACGTAAGCTCCATGAGAACAGAGACCTTGCCTATCTCTTGCCCTATTGTTTTCCCCAGGTATGGCACAGTGCATGATAGGAGAAATGCTCTTCACTGCGTGTGCTTCTGTTCTGGGTCCCTCATGACCTTCCCATTTCTAACTTCCTCTGCATCACTTCTGTTTATTGCTTTCTTTGTAGATCTCTCTAAATCTCTGATGGAAAGTCTAATCCCAGCAGGTTTATAAAATACAAAGGATCTTGGTTTACTTCACTAAGATGGCCCAGAGTAAATGCAGTGATCGGGTATAGTCTGCCCCATTCTCACTGATGCTCTCAGCTCTGCCGTTCTCTTGTCTAGGGTAATAAACAGGAAGCTGCAGCAGTTCCAGCTCTCACATTCACACAGAATGATGTCCAGAGACCATCCATTGCAATCACTCCCTTTTCAAAATGGAAACATCTCTCACAAAACCTTCTGAAACATTCCTGCAGCATTATATAGGTGGAATTGGATCACAGGCAAATTCTAAACACATGCACACACTGTATAATCACAAGTGATGAAATGCACAGATTTGAAATGTACAGTTCAATAAATTTTGACAATTATATATGCCCAAAGAGATAGCAACCAAACCGAGATGTATTTGGTGAGCGAATACAAGATGGATATTTTGGTTACCCTGGAGGGTTTCCTTATATCCTTTCTGGTCAATCCAGACAAGTAACAGTGCTTTGCAGGGACATTGGAGTCTGAGGTTGAAAACAACAATACTGTTATAATACTGATAGTTTTTATTTAAGACGTTGACATTTAAGATGTCATTTGAGATGTTGACTTTTTATTATCATGAATTTTAAAAGTTTATTTATTAATTTCTTCCATGAGAGGAAGAGTGACAAGGAGAGAAAGACAGGTACCCCTGTTCATAGGGTTCCCACTCTGTGATCTGCCCTCAGTCAGCCAGCCTGGGTCACAGCATGCACATGTGTGTGCACCCCTAGCATCCTCAAAGAGGTCCTGGGACAGGAGCTGAGCACCTTTCTCATGTGGGTCTAGCTGAGTTACTGCCATGCCACTACCTGGCCCCTATCAAGGACTTTTTATTTTTTTACTATTACATTGAAATATGATTTGTCTTGATTACTGTTTTCTCTCTCTCTCTCCTCTCTCTCTCTTTCTCTCTCTCTCTCTCTTTTCTCTCTCTTTAATTTTGTGACCAGAGTGAGTACCTTACTCAGCTCATCTGCCTCTCTCTGATTGCACCCCTGAAGTTCTTGAGCCTCTCTCTCTCTCTTCTAATATGTTGTTTGCATGTGGTCTCTCCACATAGTATACTCAAAATAGCCAAACTTCTTTCATGACAGCTGAAGGCACCCAGAACAAATGTCCAAGAGATGGGGGCAGGTCAGCTGCATGCTTCATCTGATTAAGACTTGGAAGTCACACAGTGTCCCTTCTGCCACATTTCATTCATCAAGGCAGTCACGAAGGCTCACCAGGGACAAGGAGAGGGGACATAGACTATCTTCTGAGAGAAGGAGTGACAAAGAATTTGTAGATGTATTTCTAAACTATCATGAACTCTTGCTTGTACATTCATTTGAGGATATGAGTAATAGCTCTTATTTTTGAGGGTTAGAAATTTCTATCCAGACTGAATTTTTAAAAATGAAATGGTCTTGCATTCAATTTAAAGCATCTCATCTTCATTCTCAGGTTAGGTGAATATGGCTGGTTTTATTCACTTTGGTTCCTCAAGTCCCTATGGCTGTTTCTGGCTTCCCCATCTTTAGGCTAAGAAGTTGGGAATGAGATGAAAAGGAACAAAATATCTTTTTACTTGGCTGGGTGTTGAAAACTGTCTTCAGTGGCAGACATCCCAAGGCTGGCTCCTTCTCTGATCGAGTGATTTAGTGAGTTATTTGAAGACCTCCTTCACTCCAGCTCCTTGGACCTCTGCCCATGACGGGGATGATGTACATTCCTGCCGAGGTCATACCATTTCCTTTCAACTCCTGCTTTCTTGGTTTACCCCACACATTCTCTTCCTGCTCTGGTTTACCCACCCAAGCCAGCAATTCTTTTGAAAAATCCTTTCAAAACAGTGCTAAAATTAGTCTAAACCCACTCACTTCCAACGTGTCTTTATGATGCCACAGAGAAACTTGGCAACTCAGACCCACCCAAATTGGCAGATTTGTTTTGAAACTACCATTACAGGCAATTTGAGCAGCTTCTTATAGTCACATTTTTCTAGAAGAAATTCAAACAGTAATTTATGTGCTCTTCAAATTCTTGGGGACCTACATCAAATTTTCCTAAAAACTTTCTCACCATGCTCTGGTTCAGTGGCTGCATCGGGCAGGGCCTAAGTGTATGAAATAACTCTCTCA
>NW_006203092.1:1939630-2007454 GCF_000334495.1 Tupaia belangeri chinensis | reverse complement strand
TTTGGTATAGGGCACATGCACTCGCCAGAAAGATAGAGAGAGACAGAGAGACAGAAAGCGAAAAATCACCTCCTAGGGGGGATGGCCACGCCACAATTCCTTCTCCTCCATTCTCCTCTCGGGATCTTGGACACGCACGCACACACACGAGCCCAGCATGAGTTTAAGCCACCTGGTCCGGTACTCGAACCGTGGTCGGCTACATGGGAGTCCAGCGACATAGCCATTACGCTAACTGCTGGTCCCTAGAAGCATAGTATCTTTACCAAATGTAAAGTACTCTCCCACAAAAGTTTCACTCTGAAAACCCTCCCTGGAATTTCTACTCTTTTGTAAAGTAGTCTAGAAGTGAATGATGCGTGAGGGATGGGCATCAATGTTGTATGTCTTACAAGTGATGGAGATGTATCTATTACTTCTGTTTGGAACATGTGAGTCAAATATCCCATGGGTTCCCAGTTTTAAGAGTTGATCTAAATTTCAAGACAAAAAATTGGTCCCGGCTGAATGGATAATATTTCTGTTATCCTATTTGAGTCATATATAATATTGCCTATTGTTTAATCATTTCCTATCTGTCTCATTTTTTGTATCACATTGTTTAATTACTATAGCTTTATAAGATATTGGGTCGTCAGAAAAGTCATGATGCATTTTTGCATAGAAAAACACAGAAAAATATGTCATGACCTTTCTGACAACCCAGTATCTTGATAACTACTTGCCCCCATTCCTTTTATTTATACTAAAAATTCCCATAGCATTTCTCACCTGATAGAAAATTATCTTCATAATATGTTATAATTTATGCAAGCCAAGAATAATAGAGAATACAAAAGAAATAAAATTGTAGTTTATTATTTTTCTTTTAATAGAATCTCAAGTTATTTGCATCTTTTAAGTATCAGGATTTGAAGATTTTATCAATTCTGTATTTTAGAGGTTAATATGTAAAAGCATTAGTGGCTTTGAAACATGTTCTTTCTCTGAAGTTCCCTTTAAAAATGCAACCAGTCAACTGGAGGGCACTTATCAATTTAATTCATGAAGAGTGTTGAGTGAACTATCAGATTAGCTTTTCATTATAGCTTAAAAATGCTGATTATTGAGAGAGAGCTGAGAGCCGGATGAAAAGAGTATAGTAAATAGGGAAGGGAAGTGAAACACTTTAAATCATGTGCTCTATCTATATTATTACTCATATCTTTTAAAGTTTTTGCCTTCCCACTGTTGCTTCTTAGCCTTTTTGCTATGGTAGTGATCCCCGAAATTGATAAAAATAAAGTTAAAATATTAGTGGACAAAAGTGAAGGATTTAATTTATAAACTGAATAATTCATCTGTAAAAGGTCTTATCTTTGTTCAAGAGGATGACGTATTTAATAAACATAGGGAATATATTTTCTAAAAAACTACACAAAGTGAGCATAAGTGGGTGCATTCTTAGTAATCTTAGTTCAGTAATGAGTGTGCAAAATTTAAAAGGGCAAAGTGGGAGCCAGCAGGTGGCAGGGAGGTTAAGGCCCTGGATTCCATGTGGCCAACTCTATGGTTAGGCTCCAAGAACCAGTGGCTTGAAATCATGCCTGGCACATTTGCGTGTATGCCCAAAATCCATCCCGAGAGGAGAGTGAAGGACAAAGGATTTGTGGCATGTTTGTCCACTCTGAGAGATGATTTCTTATTTTCCTTTTCTCTCTGTCTCTCTGATGAATACACATGCCTTGTAGAAAAAAAGAAAAGGCTAAATGAAAAATTCTACGGGAACAAACAAACAAATCAATCATATCATTTAAAGGCAATATTTGAGTTCCTACTTTGGAAGAGTTACCTCTCTGTAGTATTCTCTGAATTATGGCTTTTTATCTCTGTGATATTTGGCATGGCCCTCTGTGATATTTGGCATGGCCTACATTTCTCAACAAGTATGAAGATGTTTATATTTTATTTCAATTAAATTTTAAGTTTTTGGGGGCCACCAGGTGGTGTGGTGATTAAGGTGCTAGATACTCCCACATGGCTGGCCATGGTTTGAGTCCCAGACCTAGTGGCTTGCTTTCTCACTTTCCCTCTCTCTCTGTGTCTCTCTCTGGTCAAATTAAAATAAATGAATGACTAAATAAAAATGAAGTAAATAATTTTAAATAAATGAATGAATAAATAAAAATGAAGTAAATAATTTTTAAAAAAAGAAAAAAAATTAAGTTTTTTTCTCTTACCTTATGTTGAAATAACAATACATGTAACAAATGACAAAAGAATAAAGACGATGCTTATTATTATTATATTAGTAACTAATGGTATAAGAACAGTTATAAATACATTGATTTGGCATTATATGTAGTAATGTGTATAATTATTATTCTGATATATAATAATTATGTGTATGTAGTATACAAATTCACTAAATTGTTAATTAGGTTTTTTTATTTTTATTTATTTATTTTTTTGCTTTACTTAGACACATCAGGAAACTTGAGAAAAGAGAAAAAAGAACCAGACTGAGTAAAAACTATTCTGTATTTACTCTCACTAGCAAAAAGCTTTAGAGTCCAGGGAAATCTGGGACTGTGTGACTGAGCAAGTCAGAAAGGATTTCCCTATGCCTTATTTAATTTATGGAAGATTTATACCCTCTACTCTGTTATTTCACTTTTGTTAAATTACACACACACACACACACACACATACATATATGTATATATATATATATATATATATATATGTATATATATTGCTGTAGGGCACATGCATGATAGGCCAAAAAGAGACAGAGAGAGAGAGTGGGAGAGAAAGTGAGAAATCTCCTAGGAGAAATGATCACATAATATCCTCTCCATTCTCCTCTCAGGATTTTGGGCATGAACACACATGCATACGGCCTGATTTTCAAGCTGCCAAAGCCGGGACTTGAACCATGGTCGATTCTGTGGGAGTCTGGTACCTTAACCACCATGCCACCTGCTGACCACCCCTATTCATTCTTTAATAATCATAACTGAGGGACCAGCAGTTAGCATAATGGCTATGTGGTTGGACTCCCACATAGTCGACTGCGGTTCAAGTCCCAGACCCAGTGGCTTAAAACTCACACCAGGCACATGTGTGATCATGCCCAAGGTCCCGAGAGGAGAATGGAGGAGAAGGGATTGTGGCGTGGCCATCCCTGCTGGGGGGCGATGTCTCACTTTCTTTCTCTCTGTCTCTCTGTCTGTCTGGAAAGCGCACGCGCCCTACAGCAAAAACCTCTCTTAAAAAAAAAAAAAAAGAAAAGAAAGAAAAAAATAATGGTAACTGAGTTCCTGGTATCAGCCAGGCACTGAAGTCATCACAGAAATGAAAGTAATGATGTGGCTTCTGCTTCTAAGGTTCTCACATTCCTAAGAGGGAGGTAGGGAGAAATGGATAATGGCAATATGGAATATCTGCTTCTCAGTTGTTTATAAATACAAGACCCCCACTGACATTAGTTTAAGGTCTATTGAAGGATTTTAAGATGGGGAAGAATGTGTTTAACTTTAAAAGTCTTAAAGTTCAAAAGGCAGATAGAAATCTTTTCAGGACCAGGAATTATTTGTTCCTTCATTTTGAGATCCAGTTCAAACTTGGAGTTCTAAGGCAAGCAGATTAAAGAATGAACCCACCGTAGAGAGATAACTACAAACTTGAGAGTGATATATACGTCAAAAATGTTGCAGGACATTATTCTCTCACTCTGACCATATTCTTTTTTTTTTTTTTTTTTTGAGAGATTTTCACTGTAGGGCGCGTGCGCTCGCCAGACAGACAGAGAGAGACATAGAGACAGAAAGCGAGAAATCACCCCCGGGGGGATGGTCACGCCGTAATCCCTTCTCCTCCATTCTCCTCTCGGGATCTTGGGCACGCACGCACACGCGCCTGGCGTGAGTTTTTTAAGCCACCGGGTCCGGGACACGAACCGCGGTTGACTACATGGGAGTCCAGCGACATAGCCGTTACGCTAACTGCTGGTTCCCAACTCTGACCATATTCTTAATAGTTTCATTTGAAACCTGGTTTCACCTCGGCATGTGTCCAGAATCTATTTGTAGCTCATAAAACTGATCAGGTTCCTAGCTGAAACCCAACTCTACAGCCAATCCCCTGATAGCTCTGAATTCTGGGCTTCTTGGGGCTGCCATTGATCTATCTCCAAATAACTACACAGGTACCTTTGAGAAGGTCTTACTGTCAACGGTTTCCCACTATAACCACTGCCACTATCAATAACTTAATTACTCCCATTCCCACATCCACTATCATATTCCCTTGTGTTAACCCCAGCACTACCCAAACAACCACCAGCATTGTGAATGACTTCCTGGGTTAGGTAATAATCACATGTCCAGACAGTACTTGAATACTCACCTCTAAGCCCCAAGTAGACTACTTTGTGCACACACGTATTCTGCTGTGAGCCTTGCAAGTGTGCTCTCAGAGTCAAACCCTGGGCATTGACTTTCCCTCAGAGAAAACTAGTGAACTTGACTATGACATGTAATATGCTGGATTGTATGTAGTGTTTTTCTTAAAGCTTCAACATTTCAACAGAGTGATATGTGAGCTTAGAAACCCACTAACCCTAAGCCCGCCAACTAAAATACACTTTGAAACTGCTCTAAGGTAAGTTTTACCCAACCAACTTCTGTACTAGATTGCCTGATGTCACCTAAATCTGATGCAGCAAAGTGTCTGAGATAATTCTTTCTTTCTGAAGTTTCCTCTTCTCTTGGGATTCCAGTAACTCTCTCCTAATCATTTCTTCCCAATATTCTTCCTATGAACAAAATTTGTTGACAATGGTTTGTTCTCTATGTTGGTGTTACTTTTATTTTTAGAGACAAGTGTCTTCAAAGCCTTTAAAGAAAGAAAATTTGCTTCTGTATCTAAATGTTTGTACACTAAAATCTTAACATTTTTGCTGTAGCTACATTATTGAACTAAAATTTCAACTTATATATTTTTGCTACATTTTGGTACTATTTAAATTCTCTAGAATGGGGAATAATCTTGGGATTAACCCCTAGGTCGGAAGATTGTGGAAGAAGTAATGCTGACTAAAAAAAAGCATTGAATGTTATGGTACATGTCAAACTCTTCAGTAGATCCCACAGGGTACTCTTAAACTAAGATGGTCCTTTAGAATTGTCCCACTTCAAAGGATCTGGCCTTTATAATAAGTCTCTAGGAATTGCCTAACTTAATAGAAATTATTCCCAAAGGCTATTTTTTTTTTTTTTTTTACTTTTTAGAGGTTTTTGCTATAGAGCATTTGTGCTTGCCAGAAAGACAGAGAGAGACACAGACACACACACCCTGTGTGAGTTTAAGTCACCGGGTTCGGGACTCACACCACGGTCCACTACATGGGAGCCCAGTGACATAGCCATTACACCAACTGCTGGTCCCCAAAAGTCTCTTTTAATATCATCTTTTTTGCCTATTTCTTTGTAAACATTGCTTAAACAAACTGCTTTTCCAGTTATTTTTGTAACAGTTTAATTGGTTTTCAATAGTTTTCAATTGAGTTAATTATGTTAAGTGAGTCCTGTCCACTTCTCCTCTCATCTACATGCAAGGGGCTTAGATAAGTCCAGTCAGAACTGGACTGGGTACAGCAAGATCAGGGCACAGTCACCTGATCAAGGTGTTCTCAAATGGAAGGAGAGAAACAGATAATTGACTCAGGATTAGGAAAGTATCAAGGTCAAGTCCAAAGGCAGAAGGAAAGTGATGAATAGGAAAGGTAGTTGTGTATCCGGATCAGGACAGAAACTAGAGCAGAGAAGAAACTAGGGCAGAGGAAGAGTAGCTTTGTAACAAAGTGGTGGCTATAAATAGCATCTAGTGACTATAGTTCGCCTGTACTGTCAACTTAGCTTAAAATATGTGGTCAATGGACTTCTTAGCATGACTCTTGAACAGGATGCCAGTAGATTTGATGACATTTGTTGGCTTGAGGTCTGATTTTTATTGGTGAATAGATTTAAGAATCCTAATGTTGAAAACCTATGCAAATTTGTGTGAAACGAAGCCTAGAAAAATGAAAACTATGGATATAATAGTAATCTAAATTAATCCTAGAATCCTAGCGTGGTGGCAGAGGGGAAGTTTTGGTGTTGTAATTTCGCCCTTCATTGATGTTGGATTTACATCAATTACAATGGATTTCTGTACCACAATTTAAGCTTCAATAAGTTTGTTTGATTTAAAAAAATAAATAAAAAATATAAAGTGTACAAAAGAGAAAATATTTTTATACTTGCGTTATTTCAAGGGAAAAGGTAGATGCCAATTAAGAAATCAGACCCATAGTCATTCTATGAAAAACAGGTCACAATTTAGGATCCTAGGATCCAGGATTCAAAATTCTTTGATTTTAATCCCTGAGCCAGGACTTCATGTCTTGGGCAAAGTGCTTAACTTTGCTAAACCTGTTTCTTAATCTGTGACACAGGGATGACAATACCATTATTTCACAGGATAGTGAAGAGGCAGAGAATTAATCCTTGTAAACTGTAAACATGATGCCTGGAATATATTAAGTGCCCCCCATCAAGGGGCTAGATAGTGGCACAGTGCTAAAATGCGCCATTCACAAGATAATCCCTCATGGAAGTTTCCTGGTTCAAAATCAGAAACCTCCCTGAGTATACTGAGCACATTCTTGTCAACGATCTGAGGCTGGCTAAAGGCTTGAGGATGGGGTAGGGAGCAATTAAGGGCAAGATCCTGTTGGGAATGCTATCTCTCTCTCTCTCTGTCTCTCTCTACCTCTCTTGCTCATGTAAGAAGTAAATACAATTTAAAAACAATACATGTCTTTCAGTGGCTAGATTTGATTATGGTAATGCAGATGATGATGATGAAGAAAGACCTTTGACTTTCCAGCTGTTTGTACGTTGCCACACCCATTACATCTCCCTCTGTGTAGGCACACATCTTTCCTTTTCCAAGTCATCCACACTAAGCTATAGACATCATGAATCTATGTTCTTAAATGCGTTAGCATGTAGTCCTTGAAAAGAAAAAGGGGGGGGCAGTCTCCTACACATTATCATTGCTACACTAAAAAAAAGCATTAAAAAAAGCATTAAGTCAATCATCCAAAATACTATCCACATTCAGATTGTATAACTACATTAAAAGCATCATTTATAGATGCTTTTTAAAAATCCCTGTATTCAAACAGAGTTAACTGCATTGCATTTAGTTGTATCCACATGACCACTACCCTAATGCTACTCTCTGATTTCCCTCTGCTTTATATAAAATTGAATTCTTTGAGAAACCCTGACCAGTTATCCATAGAACAAACTGTATTCTGAATTTACCAGATTTCTTTTTTCCTCTTGGTTAGATTGAAGTCAACATCTTCCATAAGAATATTATATATAATCAGGACCAGTCAAAGGTGTGGTGGTAAAGCAATGATCTGTGATGTGGGAGTCAATATGGGAGGGTCCTAGGTTTGTGTCCTGAGGCCTCCCCATACACACCAACTACAGTTGGGGCATATGTCCATACAAAAACCAACTAGAACATACACCAACATGTAGATTATTCTTCACAATAAGAAGCAAAAGTATAGGATATTTAGGAGTTAATTAAGAATACTCTAACCTCAATAAAGAAATAGAAAACTCTTAAATGTAACACTACTTAGTATCCCTTGTTAATTAAGCAGGTAATATCAATTTGATAGGTACTTAGAATTATGGGTGTCACACATGTAGACACCAAAAATGTAGTGATTAAAGAAACTTTGAAAACTTTTCAGAGATGGGGGGTAAATTGCTGGCATTGAGAGTCACAGGAACACAGATTTCTGAAGCATGGACGTGCAAGTATAAGCCTGTATTGACTGAGTGTGCCTGTAACCCAGGTAGTATGTGAAACCTTGGAGAGGGAAGACACTGGTGAGGGAGACTGACCTCCAAGGTCTGGAAAAGCATTCTATCTGATGTGAAGGAGCTCGAACATAATCTTACAGGATAAGGATCATCAGTGAGTTGTTTCTGGAATTTAAATAGCTTAATATGGTGGATATTTTTAGAGATCCCTTGGCTCCAATGTAAACAGTGGATTAAGGGGATTGAAGACTGAGGGCAGGAAGAGCTTTATAAATAGGTAATCGTGATAACACTTATTGAGCATATACAATGCAAGCCACTATGCTACACTCCTCGTGTAGGTCACTGAATCTTAGAAGGCTATTGGAGTAAATCCTGTGAGGTATGATAAGAAGGTCGAGATTTTGAAGGTGAGGATCAAGAGAAAGGGATTTACATGAGACACATTTAAAAAAGAACATTAAAAAATTAAGTTTATTTATTTCTTCCATGATCAAGAAAGGCAGAGAGAGAGACACATAGAATGATACAGCATCTCCAATAGGATCTCAATGTCTCAATCCACCTCCAGCTTCAGTCAGTCCTGAATTATAGGTGTGCATGTGTCCAGTGTACTCAGGGAGGTCTCAGTGGGAACCTGGACCTTCCCATGAGGGTCAGCCATCCAGAATATCACTACCATCCAGTTCTCTGAAAATGCAATATTTTATGGAACTTGTCTTACTGATGTTTGGGAATGTGAGCCAGGGTGGGGTTGCAGGTAAGACTTAAGAGAAAGTGAGAAAAAGATGTCTGTGTTTCTGGGTTGGGGTGGGGGGGAATAAAGTAGAATTGTAGACATCCATGGAGAAACTATGAGTGATTTGGTAGAAATTAATTGATTAAATTTTGAATAATGTGCTATGAAGTTTCTATAGGACATTTAGATAAAGTTGTCATGTAGCTAGTCAAATCATATAATAGAGAGTGTTGACGGAAAGCTAAGAAGAGTAAGAGAAGTATTTTGATCCTATAAAAAGTATTGTGGCCTCCATGACAGTTTTATGAATCAGTCCGAAAACTCATTGTGATAACAAAAATTTTCCTATTGCTGTAGTTTTGTCCATTCTCCCATGATTTTATCAATAAAAGTGTAGAAATGACCAGTGTTGAAAAAGCAGGTATGTAAGTGTGTTAAATGGCAGTGTTATGTACAGAGTTAGTGCCCTGGTAGATATTTCTATACACTCTGATCAGATGGGTGAAATGTATTGGGAAGTTGGGGGTGTTGCATAAATTATTTTTCCTATGCAAAAGTGATAATAACTAGTACTTAACAATATTTACCAAAAGAGTTTTTCTCTTAGTTCTCAAAGCACATTCAAAGCATTGCATTAATTACATTTTAAAGCTGAGAAAACAGACCAGGTGTGGTGGCTCAATAGTAACTCTATGTTCCATGATGCTGAAGCTGCATGCACTGTAAGTATGCAGCTTCCGGATGCAACCTACTAGAATGCTAGATTGTGATAAAGTACCTTGTTCTAATACTTTTTAATATGTAAGAACTTAAAAAATAGTGGAAAGATGGAATTAAGTACACATTTATTTTGATGCCCAAAATTAAAATCCATAAAATGTGTAAAAATACATTTTTTATGGACTTGTTTTTCTAATTGCTAGAGGGCTTGTACACTGGCTAGAGAGAAAGAGAGAGACAAAAAGAGAGCACCTCTCCACCCCCAGCCAATAGGGCATTGTACACAACAGTCCTTTTTCCTTCACTTCTCTATCCCATCAGGATTTTGCAACACATGTGCACACACCCAGCATGTTTTTTAACTGCCAACATTGGAATTTAAACTGCAGTCAGCAATGCGGCATTTGGCCACTTATCCACAGTACTACAGCTGGCTGTCCACGAACTTTTGGAAGATCCATTGTATATTGGGTTATTTAAAGCTTCATTAAAATACTAATTATTGTAAAACATTTAAACAGAAAGTACAGTAAACTTACATGATATAATTTATAAAATTTTTCATTCTTCCTTTCTTTAGTGAAAGAAGCCTGAATTTATTCAGGATGGCGATGTATATTGTGAGAGACCATCTACCACGAGCTCTGAGAACACCTTTACAATCCTGCTATGCCAAGAATAAAAGATTCTGACCGCATTTGATTCAAGCCTTTTTTCCAGGGTTGCTTTTGTAGTAAACAACCTCAAGAGAGGAAGTACTGTCTCCTTTTAGAACCAAGAGCAGGCTTGATTACTTTGTTCTAAAATTTAAGATTTCTCCAAACTCAGTGTTCTCTATTGGACCCCATTGCACTTGCAGGATTTCCCACGACTCATGGCATTCTTCCTGTGGGACCTGGGGGTCAAGGCAATCCACACAGGTATGTTGGAGCTCATTCCGCCTGCTGTGCCAAGACTAATAAAGATTCAAGAGTCTCTTGCCTTTTGCCAGTATCCATGAAATAATAACAGGATAACTTAATAGCTTGTATGTTAGGTCAAATCAAACTCTGGACCCAACTTATAGAAAATTACATTGCAGCAGGTGTGGCCAAATGTCTATGTTCTGACCAAAAATTTCAAGGATTGAATGAAACATAAATTAAGGTTTTTAGTTGTTTATTATTTTTGTTTTTGCTCTTGTTTTTAAACAGGGAGATAACTAGGGTGTAATTTAAAAAAAATTTATACTCTTTCTCCTCTTCCTTCCCATTGTTAGCATAAAGGTAGGATGGCTTGACCTCTAGTAGCCACTATGGGTCATGCAGTGATCTTGAAGATGGAGGCTTACACTAAAGATGGCAGAACAGAAAGGTAGGAGAGACTGAGGTCCCTATTGAACTTTGTGATGTTTTCATACCCGTTTAGGACCACTGGCCTTCTTCTAGATGATTATTTTTGATAAGAGGATAAACTGTTATGTCGTGGTAACAGTCACTTTGACCTTCAGAATCATTTAAAAAATTCTCTATATTACAAATACCTATTAAATGAAACATCAATGGTTATAAGAGTCTCAGAAGCATTAGTAATTTCTCAGAAATGCCTTATGGATTTCTCTGAAAAAAAAAAAAAACGATGAGTTAAACTGGGATCAGAGGGTCTGTTAAAAAAGCCTCTGTACTCTTCCTTCATCACTTTGCTAGACAAGTTTTTTTTTTAAATATGTCTTGTACTAATTGCTATTCTGAATGAGATTTCTTTGAAGGAAGACTCCACCTCTATAACAAAGTTTGAAAACTACTGTGTTAGAGGACTAGTTTATGAAAACTATCCACATTATTATGTGAACTTGAAATGAGGAAATTTATCTGAGGTTTACTGCTTGGAATTCATTTGATTTTTCTGTTACTGTATTTGCAAGAATAGAAAATTAGTTTTAGATATGATAAAATGTATTTTGGCAATCCTAGTACATGGTTTTCTATTTGTAAGTAATTTTAAAAGGTTATATTCTTCCCTGAGCACACATTTCCAAGTACCTATTATTACTATTCTACTTTATGCATTAGTATCTTGGGAAGAATTTGCCTCTTAATATAGAACCAGGGATTACAATGTTATCATTTCTGAATTTTTTTTAACAACTACTAAGAGGATACTGCAATTATAACACATTAAAATACTTTTACTATTGAGCAAAAACTATCTAATGATTGCTTCAGCATTTACCATAGTAAACACAGCAAAACTTCCAATAAAAAGATAGAAGGCCAAATAAACACAGTGGGTTTTTAAGATGCTAATTAAAATAAAACATAATTTGGTGCTTGTTTTAAAATAGTCATATATCTATTTCCTTTGAATTCAGATCTAATATGTAGTGTTGAGAGGTGTGAAGTAGTTAGCCACTCTTGAGCTTAAAGCACTAGAAATGCTTTCTGAATAAGATATTTAAAAAAAAAAAAATGTAAAGATGGGACCAGCAGATAGCTTAGTGGTTATGTCGCTGAACTCCAACATAATCAATCGCTTTTCGAGTCCTGAACCCAGTGGCTTCAAACTCATGCCAGGCATGTATTCGTGCATACCCAAAATCCAGAGAGGATAATGGAGAAGGGATTGCAGCATGGCCATTTCCTCAGAGCCTGATTTCTCATTTTCTGTCTCTCTGTCTCTTTCTGTCTTTCCAGCGAGCGCACATGACCTAAAACAAAAATCTCTCAAAAAAAAAAAAAATTATAAAGATGCTGGATGCTTTTAAAAGTTAGTCTAGTAAAATTTGTCAGTATTATAACTGCTATTTCTTATGCAGATAGCTACCAAAAAGGATACTTTTGTGAATCATTTACCATGGTTCCATTTCCTTCTAGGAAAGGAAGATTATATTCCACAATGATCCAGAATGAGCAACTAATTGAAGCTGAATTTTAGTAGGGGTCCATTCAAATATCCTGCAACTGGTAGGGCCTAGGTCCTTGCAAGGATGGGAGAAAACGATTCCTCTATGGGAGGAAAGGTAAATTCTCTCGTGTGAAGTCCTGTGATATGGGAACGATGTTGGTGACCATCGTTGGAAAAAATCACCTTAAATTTCCTTCTTATTTCTGGTTGTCCTAGCTGGTTTATATCTCAGAATTAGAAACTTCCCACAGGTAGACTGGGAGAAGGAAGCATTTTTTTTTCTTTTGCAGAAATATTAGGTACTCACAAGATTCCACTTTTATGCTAGTAAGATGCCCCAGAAAGAGCCCAGGAAACCTACGCCACAGTCCCAAAAGTCAGTAATAATCAAAGAACAACAGTGGAAACCTGTGGCCGAGTTCTAGTAACTCAGATAGTGTTAGAAAGGGTGGTATGCAGAAAAAAGTGACTTCTAAAGTGACTCCTGTGACTTGCCAGCCATTTCTTAATGTCACCCATATTGTACACAGTATAGGTATGAAAACACTCTATTTAAAAAATAAATTCTGATAGTAATACGCCCCATTGCAAATATCTCAAACTCAATCTCTTCCTTATTCACAAGCAAACATAGCTTGTAAATGTAATAGAAGAAATAATCCCATTTGTAAAAATCAAGAGGAAAATACATTTTAAAAAACAAAAGATACATTTTTAAAAGTGTAACTCACATCTTAAAGAGACCACACTGTTAAGATTGTTATACAAATGCAGTGGGAATGAAGCTGCACTTCAGACAATGTAGGTCCTGCTTCCCAGACCTGAGCACCACGGTGTACCTGAAGAGGTGTCTCTATCCTGGACCTCTAATGAGCTGTGCTTCCTGCAGAGTTTTGCAAGTTGTGTTTCTTTAGCATTGCTGAGGTCACATAAACTCCCTGAGGGGATGAGCTCACATTGTATTGAAGGTCCATTTTTCTACTCATATCTAGGAGTAGTACATAGCTATCAACAAATCTCTCTTTGTGTTCAATTTTCTCCCAGTATGTTTTACAGAGGGACGTTGCTTTTGGCTTTGTGATTAAATTTTGTCATAAGGAAAAAAAAAAGATTGTTATATATAACAGAACACTTGAATAATTTAAGATGTATGCTTAGTTGTTAAGAAAATTCAGTGGGATGTCAGTTCCCTTACATTCATTTAGAATTTAAATCTAATTTTTAATAAAGATTCCCAGAGAAAAAATTTTGAAGGAAATTGACCCCAAAATTTAATACATACATAGAGGGATTAATATATGAGACTTCTACTTAAAGATGGCTAATTAAAGCATCTAGGGACCAGCAGTTAGCATAATGGCTGTGTTGTTGGACTTCCATGTAATCAACTGCGGTTTGAGGCCCGGATCCGGTGGCTTAAAATTCACGCTGGGCACATGTGCGTGCGTGCCCAAGATCCCGAGAGGAGAATGGAGGAGAAGGGATTGCGGCATGGCCATCCCCACTGGGGGGTGATTTCTCACTTTCTGTCTCTCTGTCTCTGTCTGGTGAGTGCACATTCCCTATAGCAAAAACCTCTCCAAAAAGAAAAAATAAATAAAGTATCTATATTTCCCTCCATTCCTGAACATTGTTGCTATGGTGTTAACACAGTCCCCAAAACTCACGTGCTGGGAACTTAATCGTTCTGCTCTCATGGAAAGATTAATCTTGTTATCACACCAGTGGATTTGCTATGCTGGTTTAAGTTAGTCGCAAGAGAGCAGGTTGTTATAAAGGCAAACTTGACTTTCTCTTGTGATCTTTCATGTGTGCTCTTGAGTCTTGCCATATGATATTTTCTGCTAAATTATGACCCAGCAAGATGGCCCTCACAATATGCTGCCCTTCTACCTTGGGCTTCCCAGCCTCCAGAATTATGAGTTAGAAGAGCGCCTCTGTCTGATGTACATAGTTATAGCAACAGGAAATTGACTGAGATACTTACACGAAAATAAAATGAAAATAACCTCATTAAAAGAAGGCACAAATACATAAAGATCAAAATATTGGGAGAGAAGACGATGATAATAACATTCTGTAAGTGAGAGAAGTTAAGCTGCAAAATTACATGATATACATTATAGGCTTGGAGATAGTTGTCAGCAGGTACTTCTGAAAATGAGAGTTAAAGCAAGTGCCAAAATTGTAGGACTGGCTGAAAGTAACGCTAAGCTAAAGTAGGTGCCAAAGTCTCCTACCCCAATCCACACAGTTGGACTTGCCTCTCTTATAAGATAACTGGTGTTTATTTTTTGTGGAGGGTGAAACCAGAGGTCTTTGGCCTGGGAAATATTGAGCATAGTTGAGGGCCAGGACACAGTACTAAAAATAGGGATATTAAAGTGAATGTTAGGTGTTACTACCCAAGAGTCTTTTCCTCAATTCAGTTTTCAGAGCGCTAACAGTATAACTTGTACTCTTTTTAAAAAATCATTATTTATTTAATTTTATTTATTATTATTATTATCATTATTATTTAATTTGACCAGAGAGAGACAGAGAGAAAGTGTGAAAACATGCTACCAGGTCTGGGACTCAAGCCACGGTTGGTCATGTGAGAGTCCAGCACTTTAACCACCACAACACCTGTCAGCCCCATAACTTATACTCTTAAGCATAATGTTAGAAAATTCTTTAGTGAGGAATCCAATGAAACCAAGATTATATTCCTAAAGCTATTGATATCAGATACTCCCTAATAATGAGGAAAAAAATAGGAAAAACTCCCATCAAAACCAAAACAATAATGCCAATGCCAATGTAATGAAAAATAAGAACAACAGAAAAACTCTATTACTGATTAGGCTCCCTAGGAAATAGATTCTGAAATGGAGACTAGCTCATGTTAGGGAATGCTTGTGGGAGCCACACCTATCGGAGGAAGAAAAGGGAAGAAAGTAGGATTGGAGAGCTGTAGGTAATATTGCAATCTCTTCTCCTCCAGTCTCCTCCTCGTGGGCATGCATCCACATGTACCTGGTGTGAGTTTAATCCTCCAGGTCCATGACTCCAATTGTGGTTGACTACGTGGGAATCCAACAAATGTATACATTTTGCCATCTGCTGGTTCCTGCAAGCATCACTGCTAATATTTCATTGGCTAAAATTTGACTCATTGGTAACGTGACTTATGTCATAAAGTGGGGAGCATAATACTCCCTACATCAGTTAGGTATTACTGCCAAGCTTAAAACTTAACATATTGTATATTGATGTGCTATTTTCATGTGTTTTAAATGTCGGCTGGGTGAGCATGATGATTCTTCTGCTCTCTATGGTGTCAGCCGGAGTCATTAAAGTGATTACATTTAACCAAGAGCTTAGCCAAGCTATTCCCATATATGACAGTTGGTGTCAGCTGTTGATTAAGGTACCTTGGTTCTCCTCCATGTGGCTAATCCCTGCATGTGGTTTCTCATTATTTAGTAGTCTTAAGATGAACTTCCTTACCAAAGTGGTAAGAGTATTTCAAGAGAGTTCAAATGGAAATTATCAGGTGTCTTAAGGCCTATCCTTGGAACTGGCATAGCATCACTTCTGCTCCATTCTGTTGGTCAAAGAAAATCATAGACCATTCAATATTCCAGTGTAGGGGGAGAAAGATAGAAATGAGAGAAACTGTTATCAGCTGTCATTGAAGGCCATCTGCCATGGTCAAATAGGGAAGGAAGACAGCATTTTTGGTGAATGGATATACAATCTACCACTGGAGAGTTGAGAAACATCAGATATTAGATATAGCCTCAAATATGAAAAATAAACCTAAATATAGATATATATATATAAGAAGTGAGTTGGCAGAAACTGTGTAGGGGGAAAATGTTTCATAACCACCCCAAATACTTAAAGTTTAGAAAAAAAAGACTTTATTTATTAAAAAATACAATTTTTAAGAAGGAAAAACCTAAAAATAAATGGAAAATAAAAATATAATAGAAATAAAATACTACCTCATAAATTTTGTATTATTAAGTTGAAATCTGCCAGGAAATAAAGCACAAGATGAAGATAACAGAGAAAAGATAAGAAAACAGAAGAATCTGGGAAATTCAGATTTACAGTGATCAAAGATGCAAAGACAGAGCACAAAGGAAAAAGAGGAAGGAAAATCACTGTGTAAATAATTCTAGGATTTTCTCATAACTAAAGGTCATGTGTTCTCAGATTACAAAGTCCCCTGACAGTGAAACAAATTATAGTAGATATAAACCAAGGCACATAATTATGAAATTTCAAACATTCAGGATAAAAAATAACAGTCTACAAGCTACTAAAGAGAAAACATGGTTTTGTATAAAAGATCAAGAATCACAGTATCATTGGCCTTAGCAATAGCGATACTGAGAGCCAGAGATAAAGGAGATTTGCCTTTATATTCTAAGAGAATAGGATTTCCAATTTAAAACTGCATTCTCTGTTAGCTGTCTGTCACAACTATGGATACTCAACAATAATTTTTAAGCATGCCATGTCTCAAAGTCTTTCATTTATCAAATTAAGAGATGAAATCAAGAAAGAAAACATGCAAGCCAAGGAGCAAGAAATTGATTTAAAAAGAGAGAAAATGGATGATCTCAGGATGATAGCTACCTAAGAGGGCCAATAGTCCAAATGAAAAAAATACATAAAATTAATTGAAGACTTAATATGTATGATTAAGCTGAGAGGAGGTTAACACTTCTAAGAGTTTATGTTAAAATTAAAAACAAGTACATGCTCACATATGGGTAGCAGTTACATAGCTATAGAAATATAATTCTGAATATAGAACATATTGGAGAGTATGGGAGACAAAAAATGGGAACTTTCAAAAAGAAGGCACAGGACAGGGTTTGGCTAACAAACTAAATTCTCACTTTCTGTAGTTGTCAGTCCAAAGGTAAGTTTTATAACCAAAGTAGCAAGAACTGAAATTACTGAAGTTATTTAGAAATAGAAGGTATATAGCCACAGAAATATCTTAAAAGGGTAGAGTTTTTAATTATGTTAATTAGTAAATTCCCTTTTTCTGTCAATTTGGCTTTTTTTCCTCTTAATTTTGATTTCTGTTTATACTCTGAAAGAATTTTGTCATGCACACCACACACACACTACACACACTACACACCCACACTCTTTTAACCCCCCCCCCCCCAGGATTTTTGGAAATATTTTGAAAACCTTCCTCGGTGATCTTGATGCACAGATTGGTTTGGGAATCACTACTCTGAAGTACAGTGATATTAACAGTGAGTTGTATTCTTCCACAAGGCTTCTAATGAGCTCATCTTTCAAATTCAGACAGAGATGACAGTTTATGTTCCAGTACACCTCTTCACTTTTCTTCTTATCTTCAGCTTAGGCAGAAAGATTTGATCTCACATATGCAAGTATGAAATAGTGATGATGGGGGCAGCAAGAAACACACTGCTTGCTTAGATTAAGAAAAAAAAAAAAAAAAAGACACCAAAAAAAGCAAAAAAGCAGAGGACCTGAAATCAGGAATTTTGTTATCTGCTAAAATCATAAATCTCCTCATGTGCTTTGAACTGTTCTGCCTCCTGACTCCTTCACCTCCTCTGTACCAACCCCGAAAAAATGTTTTCGTATTTTATTCTTTATAAACGAAGTGGAACAAGGGCAGTACTTTCATTCTATGAAGAATTCACTTCTTCCGCCAGGAGATATTTTTCCAGTTGAACCGAATCTGTAAATTTACTTAATAAAAAGCCCAGCTGAATATTTCTTAATACTATTTTACCTGATGAACAAATATCTCTGCATTCCAGTTCATTATGTAGAATTTTTATAATCTCTGCTATGTTAGCATTGTTGACATAAAAGTGTGAAATGCTCAACAAAGCAAACCAAACTTCTACAGACAGGGAAGGAAGTTCTACGTATTGATTGATAAAAACCTATCGAACACTTAGTGACTTAAATGATCACCAGTTTTTAAAATCTCCTGACTTCATAAGTCAGAAATTTAGATTGGTCTGGGTGATTCTCGTTTTACACGTGGCTTGAATAGAGGTTGTATCGTGGTATTTTGTTAATGAATAGACTGTCTGGAGGGTTCAAGATGACTTTATTTTTCTGTCAGTCCCCTTGGCAGGGATGGCTGGAAGGCTGAGCTTAGTTGGGACTATTGATCAGAGTATGTACATGTGGCATCTCCAGGATAGTGGTCCCAGGGCAGCTGGAGTTTTTATTATATAACCTGTCAGGGGTCCCATAGGGAACATTCCAAAAGATCTGGGCTTAAAATACAAGGCTCTTTATGACCTAGTCACAGAAGACCCAGAACATCACTTCTGTTATATTCATTGGTCAGGCAAGTCACTAAGGCCCAGATTCCAGGGCTGAGGAATTAGACTCATCACCTCTCAATGAGAAAATTAGCAAAGAATTTGTGGCCACCTTTAATGTACCATAAAAAAGTATCATTACACTCATGTTTCTGGGCCCTGAAAAATCCCTTACTACTCAGGATCAATCTAGAAGTTATTCTTTGTGCAAAAGAGTAGAAAAATAATATGTGACTCAGATCCTTTGAAGAACAAACAACAAAGATGACATAAGTAAGGTAGACCAAGACCCATAATAGAGAATGGCAGTCACCAGAAAATGAAGCCTTTGTTGTAACAAGAATCTAGAGCACTCATTTAGCAAGGCATATCAGAAGAGGCAAAACTTCTGCCACAATGCAATTGAAAAAAATTCTTGACATTTAAATAGATAATTAGATGTGGTAAACAGTACAAATTTTCTGCAAATAATATTACAGTATATAAAAATACTCCCCAGTTTGGGACCAGTAGTTGGTTGTAATGGCTGTGTCACTTGACTCCCATGTAGTCGACTGTGGTTGGAGTCCCAGACCCGGTGGCTTAAACTCATGCTGGGTGCATGTGATTGCATGCCCAAGATCCTGAAAGGAGAATGGTGGAGAAGGGATTGTGGCATGGCTATTTCCCCTGTAGGGGGGAGGGATGAATTTTTTCTTTCTGTCTCTCTGTCTCTCTCTGTCTTTCTGGCAAGCACATGCACCCTGTAGCAAAAACAAAACAAAACAAAACAAAAAAAACACAACAACAACAAAACTCTCCAAAAAAAAAAAAAAAAAGAAGAAAGAAAGAAAGAAAAGAAAAACTTCCCAGTTCAAGTGGTGGGATACCAGAGCAATACAGAACCCACAAAAGAGGATCTGGACAATGAAAAAAGAAAAGAACTATGGAATGGATATAGCAAGAAGTAAGCCAATCTTTTTAGTCACAGACAACAATGTGATTTGAGCAGTTTTTTAGCATAGAGGATTAATCTTTTACTATAAAAATTCTATTATGCATTTTCATATTTATTATATACCAATTATGCTTACATTAACCATCTAGTGACTGAATCCATATTTATTTTCTCCAGGTATTATTTGTTTGACTCAATAATTATGGTGGGATCCTTATAAGTGAATTAAGTATTTGTTGATTGAATAATTGATATATGATGCATATTTCTAAATAAAAGATTAATAACAAAGGATGAATAGTAACAACAAGATTATGTATGGTGATATAAGGTTCTCAGAAACAGTTGAAAACAATATTTTAAATTGGAGTAGAAAAATCAACAATCTTTGTTTTGGCATACCTTAAATACAACTGTAAATGAGGATAAACCTTGTCTTAAAGTACTTTTGAGAAATTGCAATTTTCTTTAAAATATCTGCTTACATTTTGCTTTTATCTTAGAAAAAGAGTGTTGTAAGATGTATGTAGAAATACACAGAGGAAGTGGAGATTCTCTTTTTTCTTACAGAATAAAAATAGCACAGTATTTCACCCTTATCCATTGTTTTGCTTTCCATAGATTCAGTTACCCACGTCAGTTGTGGTCCAACAACAGGTGGGTACGGTACAATAAGTACTTTCAGAGAGAGACCAGACAGTGGTGCAGCAGCAAGATGCTCTGTGAGACTGATCTACATGGGAAGGTTCCAGGTTTGAGTTCAGAGACCTCCCTGGGTATACTGGGCATACATGTGCCCATGGTCCAAGACTGACAAAGGCTGGGAGTGGACTGCAGTTCAAGAACCCTGCTGGGAGTGCTGTTTCTCTGTTGACTCTGTCTCAGGCTATTTCTCTTGCTCCTGGAAGATATAGTGGATAAATTTTTTTAAAACGTATTTGAGAGGGTGACCCCGTTTATTTAACTTTTATCATAGTATATTGTTACGATGTTTCTGTTTGTATTACTAGTTATTGTTATTCTCTTACTGTGCCTAGTAGGTATGCATCATAAAAAACAAACAAACAAAAAACATAGTATATATAGGGTTCTGTATATCTGCAATTTCAGGTGTTCTTTAGGGGTCTTAGAACGTATCTCCTATGGATAAGGAATGCTAAGATTTGAATGTGTCCCCCCACAATTCTTCAATCGAGATTTGTTTCTGATGGGATTAAGAAAGTGAAATCTTGGGGCCAGCAGATGGCATAATGGTTATGTCACTGGACTTCCACATGGCCAACCACGGTTCAAGTCCCAGATCCGACAGTTTAAAATTCATGCCTGTATATGTGTGTGCAGGCCCAAAATCCTGAGAGGAGAATGAAGAAGACATTGCAGTGTGGCATCCCCCCAGGGGGTGATTTCTCATGGTCTCTCTGGTGAGCACATGCACCATATAACAAAGAAAAAAAAATCTCGGGGAAAAAAAAAGTAAGTGAGGGACCAGCAGTTAGCGTAATTGCTATGGTGCTGGATTTTCCTGTAGTCGACCATGGTTCGAGTCCCAGACCCGGTGGCTTAAACTCACGCCGGGTGCCTGTGCGTGCGTGCCCAAGATCCCGAGAGGAGAATGGAGGAGAAGGGATTGCAGCGTGGCCATCCCCCCTGGGGGGATGATTTCTCGCTTTCTGTCTCTCTGTCTTTGTGGCGAGCACACGTGCCATATAGCAAAAACCTCTCCCCCCCAAAAAAAAGTAAGTGAAAACTTAATCTACAGTGTTAAAAATGAGGGCCTTTGGGAGGATATCAGAATTAAGGTTATCAAGGTGGGAGCCCCATGATCAGCTCCAGGTGTGTTTACAAGGAGAGAGGAGTGAGACCAGAATAGAAACACAAAGACACAGACACACTGTGCGACCTCACTCTCAGGATCCCACAAACAAGAAGACTCATGCAATGTGGTCCCTTCCCCGTGGACCTTCAAAGTCATGAGCTAACCAAACTTCTCTTCTCCTAAGTTATCCAGACTCAGGTATTTTCTGTTACTGGCAACAGAACACACTGTAACTGGGACGGGAGGGCACTACTGTAGTCCTGTTGACTCTGAACTCCTTTTGGGGTGAAAACATCAAGCATGTGTAAAAATTTATTCTTTTAGACGGTCAGGAGAATGCCCTGGAGGAATAATGTTTCAAGAATAAGAAGGGAAATGTTACAACGTATAATATAGTAATGGGAAAACAGAGAGGACATTAGTGAGCATGACAAATAATTGAGGACAAATATATTTAAAAAAAAAAAAAGGAGACTTCCCTGACAAATGATAGATAACTTTACATAACTTGAAATTGGGAAATAATGTTTAGAGTTTAGTTTCCTGAAATTTATAAATTTCCTCTGTGCAATTATTACTATTAGCTGTATACTCTGGGAATGATACAAACTGGTGCCAGGACAGACATAATGAATGCTTTTTATTTGTGTGGGGTTGTAATTATGAAATTGAAATTTAGCTATAGCTACTCCTGCCTCGGTGCTGGATGAATTGTAAGCGTAGCTCTTAGGGCCATTTGGGTTTATGCTTTCAGTGATGTTTACTGCACCTGTACAATGATCTATTATTAGGGTTCTTACAGGTGTTAGATGGCATATCCATATTAGACTGTCATGAACGAGTGCTTTCCCCTCCTTTCATCCAAGACGTATTGAACGGGGCTTAGCTATGGTTCATTCAATGGAAGAGAACTTCAATGAGCTTGGAACATGAACTTTGAGTCAATGGAAAAGAGCTGTGGTAACACATTACCAGGAATTACCAAAAACCTTTCATGGGGAATGTCTCATAGGGAACTCTACTATCAAATTGCCTCTGCAGGAAAGCTGGATGGGAAGGGTTGCTGCTGGTTACCTTGAATTGCAGAGGTCAGGTGTGGGAGAAGCCACAGAAACTGTGAAGTACACCCTTCCTTCTGTAATGCCTCCTTAGCAGCCCCTATTGACAAAGTTTAACATTGTACCGGGTGGCAAAGGAAAATCATTCAAAGGCCCTAGCTCCATTTTCACAAAGCAGGCAAAAAGGGTGAATTCAGAGCTAAGAAATAAATTAATATTTGGAAAATCTTGTAAAATATTTAGAACAGTGTCTGGCATATAGTAGAGTTCAAAAACTATTAGCTCTAATTATTTCAGCCACTTATGCACAGAAACATACAAAAATGGAATTGCAATTGCTGTACACATGTTTTATACCCTGAGTTTTAACTAACCATTATATTATGACCATTATTTTACCAAGATTTCTTGGAATCCTTATTTTATGTCAATGTTCATCCTGTGAAAGTACTTTAACTTATTTAGCTGTTACAGTATTATGTGGGCTTTTTTTTTTTTTTTCTATAGGGTACCTGCACTCACTAGAGACAGAGAGATAGAGAAAGTGAGAAATCCCTCCAAGAGGGGATGACCACACTGCTATGTCTTCCATCCTCCTCTCTGGACTTTGGACATACATGCACACATGCCCTGCATGATTTTTTTCAAGCCACTGAATTTGGGACTTGTACCATGCTTCAGCCAGCCATGTGGGATCTAGCAGCCTTAACCTCCCTGCCAAATGCTGACCCGGGAGTGTTTTTAAATTTCAGTCTGATAAATAAACAAGTGACTACTCATGTTTTAATACATTTTAAACACTTTTCTTATGGTTAATTTCACAAGGTGGAGTTCAAAGGATGAACATTGTTAAAATTTTTATATATCTTGTCAAATTTGCAGAAATTGAAGTCCAATTCTTGCTTCCTCTCCAAATTCACGTCTGATACAGCAAACTTAATATTAGATATACATATGAAGCTACTCGCACTTAACAACATACCTGTTTAAGGACCACTCCAATTTATGACCAGCTCTTCAAAGCAGGGAATTCCCTTTCTCAGTCTACGTAATCACAGGAATCCCTTTTCAAGACTTTGTTTCACCCTTGCAACCTATTAGTACTCACAATATTTAACATCAATTCATGTTAACATTTTAATGTATATCTCTCTATAAGTTTGTACTTTATTATGTACCCATAGTAGTATCCAGAATAAATAGAAATGATTCTGCTGGGATTTTATTACATACTTTGTTGTGGTGTGTCTTGTCACTTTCTGTTGCTTATTTCATGAATGCTTTTTGTACATACAACTACTTTATTGTTGTGTAGTGTCATGTGGTATCTATTGAGGAATATATACCCTATAATACTGTGATACACCACAACACATGTGCCTTTAAGTTCCTCACTTACTAATTTATCCGCCTAATCACCTAGTCCCTATGGAGCTCGATTGTTAAGTGATATAAAGATTATTCTATTTGCTTCTTTCAGAGAGGGAGAGAGAGAGAGAAAGAGAGAGAGAGAGAGACCTTTGACATGGTCCTGCCATGGTGTGATTGCTTCCCCAGCCTCCTGCCAGCTACCAGTGCACATGGGCACACCCCGTATTTTCAAGTTAACCTGGGAGCCGAACTTAAGCCTTCCCTATGGCTCCAATACACTGCAATAGCACCTACCTCCTATGTCATCAGAGCTGGGACAATATTTTATACTTTAAAATTTTAGCTATTTGACAGAGGAAAAATAGTCTTATGTTTATCTTATCAATAGTTTGTCGTGTGTGATTATGAATAAGGTTGGACATGTCATTTTATACAAGTTGTCTATATTTCGATTGGATCATTGGAGTGTTCTGACTATTCTAAAATCTTCACAGATGAAGCATTGTTATTCCATATTTCCTAAAGTTTGCTTGGTAAAATAACTCTGCTCTGCCATTACCCAGGTGGTAGTTAACAGAACTGACCTCGTTTAGAAAAATTATTATCTACATCATTTTCCTCCTTCTAATATAGATTCTTTCTTAATTTAGAATCTAGTTTACTTTCCTGCCTCTATAAATATATATGTGCTAGACATCAGTAGTGTACAATTACACTATATTTTTAGCTTGAATTGGCTATCAGCTTTAATTTTAGTAACTTAATTTTATTTTTAAAAATTAAATATTTTCTGGGACCAGCAGTTAGCATAAAGGCTATGTCGCTGGACTGCCATGTAGTCAACCACAGTTTGAGTTCTGGGCCCAGTGGCTTAAACTCATGTTGGGCGCATGAGCGTGTGTGCCCAAGATCCCGAGGAGAATTGAGGAGAAGGAATTGCAGTATGGCCATCCCCCTTGGGGAGGTGATTTCTTGCTTTCTGTCTCTCTGTCTTTCCGGCGAGCGCATATGCCCTATAGCAAAAACCTCTCCAAAAAAATATAAAAATTGAATATTTTCTAAATTATGCACACACATACACATATTGACTTCTAGTTGTAAAGGTAACTCCTGACCACATAAAATCTGAGAAATAGACACTTAAAGAGAAAAAAAATTAACTTCATTTTATATTAATGTTCTAATGTATATTTCCCTATTTCCTTGTGCATATTTAAGAAAGGAGACATATTTTGGAAGTAAATCTACGTAGAATTTTGCATTCTTTTCTGTTAAAAAAGCAAACATACAAACATACCCTGCACATAAACAGATACCCACACACAGAGTATTTTTATTGCTATTCAATGTTTTTAAACAAATACCCATAGAATCTATGTGACATTTTAGCACATGACATTTACATAATTTAATGAATTCCATACACTGGGCATTTATGTTGTTTGCTTAAAAAAGCTGTTACAATGTGGGATTAGCAGATGGCATAATGGTTGTGTTGCTGGACTCTCCCATGGTTAACAATGGTTTGAGACTCAGACAAAGTGGCTTAAAACTCACACTGGGCGTGTATGGATGTGTGCTCAAGATCCAGAGAGGAGAATGGAGGAGAAGGGATTATGGCATGTCCATCTCCCCTGGGGAGTGTTTTCTCACTTTCTGTCTATCTCTCTCTGTGTCTCTGGAGAGTGCACACAACCTATAGCAAAAAAAATCCCTCAAAAAAAAAAAGCTATCATAATGCTATGAATATTTGTCTGGCTAGATTGTTGTTCAATCTATCTTCTAAAAATCAATTACCACAAATTAGATTACTGAGCCAAAGGGTACAACATATTTAAGGTCGTCACCCACCTTGCCAGATACCCACAAAGTTTGCACCAAGTTACGCTCCTAGCAGTAGTCAGAACGTCCTTTACACCACCTTACTCTGCTCTGGATGTTTAAAACTAAACAAAGGAGAAAACAAACCTGGCAATCTGATTAGTAAAAATGTATATGTTAGGGCCTCCCACATGGTTGACCATGGTTCAAGTCCCAGACCTGGTGGCTTGCTTTCTCACTTTCCTCTTCTCTTTCATGAGCATACATGCCCTGTAGCAAATTAAAAAATAACAATATTGATAACTAAGATTAAATAAATAATTCTTTTTATAAAGTACATTTTTTCATTGAAATATTATTTTGTAAAGTTTCTCAGTTGATTGGAAAACATCTTCTCAATAATCTTTAGAAAAACATCTGTTTTTTAAAGGTAAGAACTATTTATGTATTATTATTTTATTATTACTTAATTTGCTATAGGGCACATGTGCTCACTAGAAAGAGAGAGAGAGAAACAGAGAGAGGAAAAGTGAGAAAGCAAGCAGCAAGGTCCTGGTCTCAAACTGTGACTGGTGAAAAAAAAACAAAAAAAACAAAACAAAAAAACTGTCATTGGCATTGTCCAACCCATTAACCACCACACCACCTGCTGGCCCCATTCTTTGTCATTTTTTTTTTTCTGTTCAGTTTTTGTTTATATCAACTTTAAAAGAAATTCTGATTTAAAAATACTATGAAGGGACCAGCAGTTAGCATAATGACTATGTTGCTGGACTCCCACATAGTCGATGGCAGTTCGCGTCTCAGACCCGGTGGCTTAAAACTCACGCTGGGCGCATGTGCGTGTGTGCCCAAGATCCTGAGAGGAGAATGGAGGAGAAGGGATTGCGGCGTGGCCATCCCCCCTGGGGGGTGATTTCTTGCTTTCTGTCTCTTTGTCTCTCTGGAGCGCGCACGTGCCCTATAGCAAAAACCTCCCCCCCCAAAAAAAAATACTATGAAGAGCTTAGTTGTGACTAGGTTAAGTCTAAAATTGATTTGTGAGGAAATGACATCTTGACAACTTTTTATCTTTTCACTAAAGAGCATGTTATTCATTTCAATTTTGTCAAATAATATTTTATATCCCCCAATTATTTTTTTTTTTTTTAAAAATGCAGTTGCTATGCATCTTTAAGGTCTATTCCTATGTATTTTATGATTTGGGTTTTTTTATATATTGAGGCATTTTATGATTTTTTTTTTCTGCCAAATCTTTTTTCCTTTTAAATCATCTAAGCAGTAATTTCAAGATTAGGGAGAAGCAGTGTAATGTAGTAATTAAAAACTCAGGTCCCGTAGCCAGGATTTTCCATCTGTATTTGGAATCACCTCCTACCACGTGACTTGGGCAAGCTTGGTGTGCTGCATAAGTCCCATTCTCCCCTCCAGAGCCCTCTTTGCACTCTGATCCCCGCTCTGTGCTCACAGAAGCAGACCTGTAGGGCTAGCCTGGCCTCACCGGGGCTTCCTCACCTTCTGGCTTCCAGTTAGGTTCAGCCAACAAGGGCATTGGCAGGAAATCAGAGTGGAAGGAAAGTGAGAGGGAGGTATTTATTTCCAGGACTTCCTGCTCAGTTGGTGCCAGGGGGCCATATCCTGCCAAAGCTTCAGCTCCTGTCAGGGTCTCTCCACATGGCTATGCTTCAGGCTTGTGTGCCCTCACAGTTCCTGGCTGTTGGTAATCTAGGTTGTTGTAGGATCCTTTGGAGCTTTTCTAACCCATGTCCAGGACTGGGTAATGTCCCTGTTACCCAGCTGGAGCATGTCATCAGCTTCCCATCAGTCTTTTGACTGAAAGCAATTAGTACACTTGGAAAAAAAGCACATATCCTTGTCATTTTTCTCATATTACTAGGATTGTCACTTGGCTTTCATTATATTTATGGTTTGGGAAATTGATGTATGATAGGCATTCTACATTATGTTCAGGAAATAGAATTCTCTGTGCTTTTTCTGAGTTTTATCAGGAAAGATTGTTGAATTGTATCCTCTGCATTTTGATATAAACTGTTAAACATTGGACTTATTGATATTTTGTATTCTAAAGTTTTCTATCAAGTTTTCCTTTGATCCTAGAATAATTCAAATTAAGTTTACTTTGCTAATATTTCATTTTAGAGTTTTAAAAACTGCTCTCAACTGAATGGCAGATAAACTCAGGCCGTCTAGAACAATAGACTTAGAAAAGTTACACCCTTAAGCTGACATTTGCTTAAGTATGAATCACTTTGAATAGCGAATTTTTAATACCCTGTATTACCGGAAGTTTCTCTTTGTGCTGTTTCCTACAGTTGTGGTCCAGAAGCCATGGGCTTATCCAAGCTTTCAAGAAGCCATATTTTTAGGTGGGGTAGGAGTTGTGGGAGTGGAGAACAGAATGCCAGGAAAGAGCAGAACCCAAAAGAACATCTAGAAATTATGTCTGAGCCAGAGTGAAGAGTAGAAAATGATTTACATGCCCCGCTCCCTCATTTCTTGTCTGAAAAGTACTACTCTGTTCTTTCTATTGTGATTCTTATTCCAATTCTGTCGATCTTGGACTTAAGACCTAAGACATCAATTTATAGCAATTGTTAATTCTAATATTTTGTACCTCTTATGCAATACTGTAATAAATCAAGCCTGGATTTTCATTTTGGTGCCCATCAATCAGTTCTATCACAGCAGAATCCTAAGCACAGTATTTCTGAGGGGTGAGTATAGTCTTATTTAATATTTTTCATGAGTGGTTATATACTTGGTGCCAAACACTTGAAATATAAAAATCTTAAAATATAGTTGCTGAGCCATTGGTATAAGGAAGTAGATGCTAGATTTTTCCCTGAAGAGACTGGCATTGAAAACAGAAGTAAGACTACTCTCTTAAAGCCTTCTTTTAAATGACATTCTATTTAATTTAATGTGCCTTAATCAAAAGGACGGAATCATCTAAAAATACTAAACTTCACGTTTTCACTCAAAAATTTGTCAGGCAATACCTAGTAACAAGAACATGTTTTTTATAATCAAGCATAGTTATAAATATCAAAGAAAATTTAGAATTCCAAGAAAAGGCAAATTGCTTCATTCCAAAGTGGAGAGTTTACTTTTAGAAATGTTTTCCTATTTATTATCCCTTTCACTTCCCATTCCATGGTGAAGATGTTCCCTCACTCTGAATCCAGTGGTATGTGAGAATTCCATTCCCACAACATACTTGCTTTCCAGGCTCTCCTGACTAGTATTCTTTTGTGGTTTAGATCTAAAAATGCAAGCGTGAGAACATATAGTATCTAGTAAAAGCCAGTATTACTGAATGAGCTCATTAAAACCAAGCGGGAATTGCAAACTCTGAAAATTAAAACATCTGAACATCTGTTAAAATTCAGTCTGTGTTTCTTCTTTGAGAAATATAATAAATCCGATCAACTCTCATGTAGCATCTCAAAAGAATAAACAAAGGGGTTTGATAAGTAAAATTAATTTGGCAGATGGTTTAGTAAGTTAGGATCTGGGACAGTTCTTAGAAAGTTCCCTTAATTTCTTTTGAAAAGTAAATGTAAATCAAGAAAATTCTCAAGCAACAATAAGTCAAACTGAGGAATTACATTTATTGATAGTCTAAGTATAGATAGAAAATGACTGAAAACAATTGAAGTCTTGTGAAAAACAGAAAGAAAAGTCAACTGGCATGTAAGCAAATGTTTTAAGTTATTAGGAAAGTTTAAAGTGTGTTTTTAATCTTAGTTAAGTTGGTTGTTCACTTAAACTTTCTGTTTGTTTGTTTTTGTTTGTTTGTTTGTTTTGAGAGATTTTCGCTATAGGGCGCGTGCACTCGCCAGACAGACAGAGAGAAACATAGAGACAGAAAGCGAGAAATCACCCCCCAGGGGGGATGGTCACGCCGCAATCCCTTCTCCTCCATTCTCCTCTCGGTATCTTGGGCACGCACGCACACGCGCCTGGCGTGAGTTTTAAGCCACCGGGTCCAGGACGCGAACCGCGGTCGACTACGTGGGAGTCCAGCGACATAGCCATTACGCTAACTGCTGGTTCCCATCTGTTTGTTTGTTTTTTACAAGTCACATTTCACTGCTCTATAGACAGGAATCAGGAAGTTGTTTTTTCTTCTTTTTCTCATATGCTCTTTTAATTGGATTTTTTCTCACAATAGCAAAATGAATGTTTGTAGGATTTGTCAAAAATTAGGTTTCTGTGGGACCAGCAATTAGCGTAATGGCTATGTTGCTTGACTCCCATGTAGTTGACAGCAGTTCAAGTCCTAGACCCGGTGGCTTAAAACTCACGCCAGGCACATGTGCGTGCGTGCCCAAGATCCCGACAGGAGAATGGAGGAGAAGGGTTTGTGGTGTGGCCATCCTCCCTGGGGGGCGGGGGGGGGTGATTTCTCGCTTTCTGTCTCTCTCTCTCTGTCTGTCTGGTGAGTGTATGCACCCTATAGCAAAAATAACCTCTCAAAAAAAAAAAAAAAGAATTAGGTTTCTGTGGAGTAGAAAAAAATCAGGTTTTATGTACATACAGAAATATTACATGGTAATATTCTTGATTTGATTGTCACATACTACACGCATACTTTGAAAAACTATATTGTGTGTTAGAGAGATATACAACATTTAAATGTGAATAAGAAATCATATTTTTGTTTAAAAAAAGCATTGTGAATTTTATTGTGTTGTAAACAGCACCTTTAACTCTTACTGTCTAGAAACAGCCAAATTTCTAGCTCTGTCATAACTATTTATCATTGTTTTCTCTATATATCCTTCTAATCAAGGTGGATTTCTTTGTCCCCCTACACAAAATATTATTAATTTTTTCAGGTGATGGAAAATTTAAAATAATGATAATAAAAAATTATAATCAACTTTACATGTTTCATGGTAGAGAATATGATTTTCTTCTTTTTTTTAATCTTTGTTTTTTGGACAGGTTTTTGCTATAAGAGTGTGTGCTTGCTAGAAAGACAGAGATACAGAAAGCGAGAAATCACCCCGCAGGGGGGAATGGCCATGCGCAATCCCTTTTCCTCCATTCAGCTTTTGGGATTTTGGGCACACACGCACATGCACCCAGCGTGAGTTTAAGCTACCAGGTCTTGGACTCTAACCGCAATCGACTACATGAGAGTCCAGTGATATAGCCATTATGCCAACTGCTGGTCCCAAGGAGAATATGATTTTCTTATTAAAGCCACTGTTTCCTTAAGTCACACCAACCTCAGTGTCAAACGGTATCAAGTGCACCTGTATGACCTTCATCTCCAGCAGAACACTCAAGGGAGGAGGAATGCTCACAAAATTCTTGACCTTTGATTTTATTCTTAGTAAGATGAGATGCTGCAGATAAGGTTGCTTGGTGTCCCGTTTCAAGCATCTGGTTTTTGAGCTTCCAAACATAGATTTATCAAGCATGTCTGGTATTATCGTGGAAACCACCTGGACATGTAAACACAAAGACCTGCTTCAAGCACCTTCTCTCACTGTCACACAGACACTATTCCTGGCTGCTGCCCTTCCAATGGCAAGTTACAATGCTGTCTTACATGGTGCCATGCTTTAGGCATCTAGCCTCTGGACTGGTGTTGCAATTGAACTTCTGAGATACTTCACTGTTCCTCCCATTCATCTCTTCTTTGCCATGGATCTCCTTTCGTCCTCTTTCACTCTTTTTTGCTCCTCCTTTCCTATCACCCCAACTCCAGCTGCCGCAAAGCTTTCTAGACATACTTCCTTGCCCAAGTTTTCCCAGTCCTTAATCTCCTTCAAGAAAAAAATAACAGAGCAGGTCCTGACATTCAGTACATGGTGTTTCCATGTACATTTAAATAGGTGATACTATGCATAATAATTTTTTCAAAACTTAGATATTTTTTACAAATTTTGTTCATGAGCATAGTAAAAACTGAAAGTGCAAAAGGGTACAGAGTTAATGGTTCATTGTCTTCCTCCCCTTGATTCCTATTTGTGTGTCTCTCCACTTTAGGGGATATTCTTGCTCTTGGTTCCCTGAATACCTTCCTAGAGATAAATAAGATATGCATATTCAAACATAGATATTCATGATTTATTTTTACATAAAGGCTAGCATGCACTGTATACTCTTTTTCATCTGCTTTTCTCTTTAATTAATGAAATATAATACAGACAATTCCATATCCACATCTCAGGTGTCTCTTATTCTTCTTCATGGCTGAAGAGTATTTCATTGTATGAACAGGCATGGTTTAAAAACAATCCATCATTGATGATCATCAAGGGTGTTTGTAGTCTCTTTGCAACCACAGCAATGCATTGAGCATCCTGGTGCTTTTGTGTATGCAATAGAGGCAGAATGTTAGAAGAGAAATTGGTGGGCATTTTAAATGTTGATCAAGATTGTTATATTTTCTGAACAATAAATCATACCAGTTTCCACTCCTTACAACAGAGCATCTTGCTCCTTTCAACCTCACCAATATTATATATATTTTTATGAAATATTTGAATCTCTTCAAATCTCGTAGAAGAAAACTCTTAGCGTTAAGAAACCACTAAGAGAGCAAACACATAAACTGATTTTGTAAGCATAGTTACATTACAAAGTCTTCGTGACTCCCTGTGAATTATGAAAAACCTATGATTGGGTTTTGAAAATTGCACCCAAATAAACTCAGACTTTAATTCCATTTTTCCCATGAGATTTGAAGTCCTGTCATATAACCTCACCTTTATATTTATTGGTTTTATCTCCATAACAACCCTATAAACTAGATATTAATATCTTAGTCTACAGATGTGAAAAATTAGTTTCCATATAATTCAGATGGCCAAGTGCTTTTTTTATAGATTGCTATAAGAATTAAATGATAAACTGCATTTAAAACATAGTACAATATTTGGTCATAACTCAATACATGTTATTATTGGAGTTTTATTTTTATTTTTCAAAGAATTATTTTATTTAACTTTATTTATTTATCTATTTTCATTTGATCAGAGAGAGAGGGAGAGAGAGGGGAAGTGAGAAAGCAAGCCTCCGGGTCCGGAACTTGAATCTCAGTTGGCCATGTGAGAGCCTAGTACCCTTAACCACCACACTACCTGCTGGCTCCATTACTGCAATTTTATTAACAAAAACACTTATAAAGTTTTTATCACTCTAAATATGAAAGAATAGATCTTAAAAGTGTACTTAGAATATTTTATCTTCTGATTATACTGAATTTCCAAAAGCTAGAGTAAATTCTTTATGTAATATCTAAGCTGATGAATTCCAGATTCTTTCTTTAGTTGTCTTTATAGGTTTAGCCACTAAGCTTCAACGAAACTTATTTATATGTACTGATTTTTAAAATGAAGTGTTAAAATCACTCATCAGAAGTAACAGAATCTAATACAAAATTAAATTTAAAAAATAATAAGAAACCCACAAAAAGATATCAATTTAGACCCAGCCAGAGTGCCAACTGCTGCCAAGACTCCATGCTTTGCAGGTTGGGACTGCATGGAGGGAGGCCTGGGTTTAATTCTTGATCCAACCTAAAGACCCGACATGAAAGGGTGCACCTGTAATCCCAGCAACTCAGAAAAACTGAAGCTGGAGGATCTCCAGCTGGAGACTGGCCTAGTCTCATAGTGAGACCCTGTCTGAAAAAAAAGCCGGTGTGGCAGTGTGTGCTCACAGCCTCAGCAGAGAAACAGAGGGAGAAAGTTTGTGACATGGTAAAACTGTCTAAAAAAACAGTATCTCTTTTTCTTTTGAAATGATATAATCTAGTATCCCATAATCATACCCAGAGCTAATGTATAATGATATTTTTGTGATTTTTGCTTTAGATTTTTTTTTAAAAGAAATATTTTTGCTATAGGTTGCACTCACTCGCCAGACAAACAGGGACAGAGAGACTGAAAATGAGAAATCACCCCTCAGTGGGGGTGGTCATGCCACAATCCCTTTTCCTCCATTTTCCTCTTGGGGTTTCAGGCATGCACACACACGTGTCTGGCATGAGTTTTAAGTTGCTGGGTCTGGGCCTTGAAACATGGTCAACTACTTGGGGGTCCAGCGATGTAACCATTACACCATCTGCCGGTCCCGCTTTAGTTATTTTTAATATGGGTAGGCAATTCACCATTGAAAAATGAAACCTTTTATTATTCCATTTGTGACAACATTCCTATCATGAATTCAGGACTACCTAGACTGTTCACATATGTTCAAAGGTATTTCATTTGGAAATAGGTTTTCGATTAAGTATCAATTTTTTCAGATTTGTGATGAAGTAGATTCATGATTTAATATCCTAGTTTGTAATATTAAAGATTTGAGTAGATATCGTAGCATATTGGGTATTTTCCTCTTCAGATGTCTATTATATCCATTTTTATATCAATTATAAAAATATAATTTTTATATTTGATTTAATAAAACATGTCTTGATCCAAAGTTTCCAGATATTTTCTTTTATAGTTTCAAAGATGTGTGTTTTGTAGTTATCTTTCATATGAAACCATTTGTTCACATTTTTCACAGTAGAGAGCTAACTTGTATGACAAAGCAATAATCCCAATGCAATACAGTAAAATCTATTTTGTTTCCCTGCAGATCTGTAGTCATATTTATATCATATATTAAATAGCCTTGATCTTGGATCTATTTCTAGACTCTCTATTCTATTTCATTGAACAATTTGTCTATTATGGCACTGACACTATTGTGTCTTAATTACTTATAAATTTATTTATCTCAATGTAAATGTTCTACTTTGTTAGAATTGTATTTGGCTACTCTTGGACTTTGCTTCTGTAGAGACTTCAGTAAAATTTGCAAAATACCAAGATAAAGTCTGTGACATTTTGTGTAGAATTTGTATATGCCATTTCAATATTTATGTCTATGAACATGCCATTTCTTTCCATTAATCCCAGCCTTATTTTTGTTTTTTAAAGAGAGACTCTGCTATAGGGTACATGCACTCACCAGACAGATAGAAAGAGCCAGAGAAACTAAAAATGAGAAATCACCCTTCCTGGAGGAGATGGCCATGCTGCAGTCCCTTCTCTGCCATTCTCCTCTTGGGTTCTTGGGCATGCATGTACACGTGCCTGGTGTGCGTTTCAAGTCACCAGGTCTGGGACTCAAACTGCAGTTGACTACATGGGAGTCCAGGAACATAACCATTACGCAATCTGCTGGTCCCAATTTCAGCCTTTTCTACATCCTTCAATAACATTTTATAGTTTCCACCTTAAAAGCTATGCACATCTTTTGTTAAATTTATTCTTGTCATGTTACAGTTCTTGTTGCCAGTATGAATGAGGTTTTTTAAAATTAAATTTTCTGTTTGGTTAGTGATTGTGTTTAGAAACATTACTAATTTTATATGTTGATCTTGTGCTGTAATTTTGTTGGAAGTATGGTTTTTTTTAATTGAATTGGCCTTTCCAAGTAACTTGCTCTAATATTTGCTTGTTTGAATTTTGACTCTTTTTCTGATGTGCTAATCTTTTCTCTTCTTCTGCTAATAAAGTCTTTTTATTTTCTTCATTTTTCTTTTCCAGTTTTTGATGGATACATGTTTGATAGATATATGTTTATTCTATGTATCTTATAATTTTTACTTTAACATGTCTATTACTTGTAGATGTGATTCATAGTTTCAATGTGTTTTAAATTTTAAAAAAGTATTTATTTCCAACTTAATTGAAGTAATAGCCAGAATTTTTTTTATTAAATTTTGCCAGAGGGTACATTCACTGACCAGAGAGAGAGAGAGCGAGAGAGAGAGAGAGAGAGAGAGAGAGTGAGAAAGCAACCCCTAGGGAGATGGTCAAGCCACAATCCCTTTTCCTCCATTTTTCTTTTTCTTTTTTTTTGGGGGGGGTGAGGGGGTGGATTTTGGGCATGCATGCACACATGACAGTCTGTTTTTTGAATCATCAGGTCTGGGACTTGAATTGTGTAGTCGGCCATGTGGGAACCAGCCACCTTAACCACCACACCACTGATTGGCCTCAGAATGGTTTTTATTGTGATCTTTTCTCTATCAAGGTTCTTTGCTAATATTGTCTGCTATGTATGTTATGCCATAATAATACTTCTGTGTTTAGTCAATCTTTTTCTTCATGAAATTTCTCTATTCTTTTAAAGCTTTAACTTTATATTTAAATCTCTTTTAAAACTTAAAATACACAAAATGATCTGTAATTAATTTCTCTATCATCCTTCCAGCTATTGAGTTCCCTGTTCCTCTGAAGATCCCAATCTTTTTAATTTATTAAAAAGATGGAGGTTGTTAAATAGGGAAATATCTAATAATACAGGAAGAAAAAAGGACTCTAAGTACAGTTAATAATGCCTAACTTTCAGGAATGTAAATATTAACTCAGACATTAAAGCTCTTAACATGATAATTGAGACATAGTGAACGCCTAACCAGTGAGAAAAATACATACACCCTTGTGTTGATTATTAATAAAAATTTAATACTATACAGAGCTGCATAGTAGCTAATAATATAATCCTATTTAGGGAATTCATTGAAATAAAAATAAAATACGAAACTTTTAAAATAAGATAATTAAACAGTCCTAGAATTGATTACTGGCTTTACTGCTTTCTTTTTTTTTGTTTGTTTGTTTGTTTTTTTAGAGAGGTTTTTGCTATAGGGCATGTGCGCCTGCCAGAAAGAGACAGAGAGACAGAAAGCCAGAAATTACCCCCCAGGGAGGATGGCCATGCTGCAATTCCTTCTCCTCCTTTTTCCTTTCGGGATCTTGGGCATACACGTGCCTGGCATGAATTTAAGCCACCGGGTCCAGGACTCAATCCGTGGCCCACTACATGGGAGTCCAGTGACATAGCCATTATGCTAACTACTGGTCCCAGTTATACCACTTTCTAATTGCATAATTTTGGACATTTCGGTTTAACCTCTTGAACTTTTACATTTATCATTTATGAACCGGGTATCATAATAACACTTCTGGGTTAGAATTTTGACAACTTAATGCAATCATAGATGTAAAAAGCAAACACACTTATGTCATGGTACTGACTGGAAGAAAAAGAACCCTCAATAAGTTTATATTATTATTATTATCATCATCATCTTGATGGTAGTAATTAATCATATTATAATTTGTAAATTATGATATTTATTGGGGGACCAGTAATTGATCCAGTTTTTACTGGAAAAATAGGTTCAGTAAAGACCAAAAACTTAAAATTGACAGGAGTGTGTCTCTCATTGCCTTAGACCATAGGAATTACTATATTCAATTAGTTTCTTGGTGTTAATACATTTTAAAGTATAGGCAAAAATATATTTGTGTCTATTTTATAGAAAATGAAAAGAGAGCTACCTGCATGATAGAAGGGCAATCTATGGGTTCTTAGAGAACCTCGGAGATGCAGGGATTCACACTCAAGTTCCCACATTTGTACTGCCTTATTTAGCTTTTCATTTCTCCTCAGTACCACTTCCAGGCAAGACCAAAGCTTTAAGTTATGCATCTAGTGGGTGGGAGAAGGCAGGAGTAGGTGGGAAGACTGATCTGGGTAGGAGGTAGGCCGATTGCCAGATTCCCCAGGGTGTTAGAGAAAGCTTTTTATTATAATTCAGTAGAAATCTTATGCCAAAAATGTTTCCATAAATAAATACAAATGTTGGTTCTTGTTGAAAAATGCAAATCAGATGGTTTCAATGTTTTAAACCTTACTTGGAATACCTTAAATAACAAGCACAAACATTTATGTGTGTACATATATACATTTAAATGTATACCAAATTAGGCACATAGAATATGTATTATAAAATGGCACTAATAAGCCCCCATCAGCATCCTGACATCAGGCTGGAATGCAAATCAAACCATGCAACCCTGAAGCGCTGCAGGAACTTTCATCACCACAGCAAGTATTCATTAGACCTTTCTTTAGGTTGTATTTAAACAGTCACAGCCAAAAACAGACAGAAATAAACATCTGGTCTGTCTGGCTGCACCATTCCTATTCCAAAATATTAATCATCTACTTAGAGGGTATCAAAACAATCTTGGGCAGATTAAATATGCCCGTATTTGATCCAAGGCTGACTATTCCCTGTCAAGTGGAGCTGACCTGATCTTCACTACTAAGGCAGGCATTGCAAAGCTCTCTCAGAACTGGGATGCTGGTGTAAATCATAGCTGCTTTGGACAGGCTAAATTAAGATTGCCCATTCTTCATGCAACATCTGTAGAACATTTGGATATTACTTGATTGGCAGAGATGATAAATACAGTTGGTTTTATTAAAGCTTTCATAACATAACCAAAATATTTTCTGGGCTCTGGTGGCTAATTCAGTTCTAAATAATGTATTCCTGGGAAAATAAGACTGCATTTTAAGACTATTGGCTAATCCGGCAAATTGCAACTTTTCCAAACACAATGTAGATTGATGGTAAATTTCATATTTGAATTGTAGAACAAATTATTCAAAAAAATTTTATAGAGAAGTAAAGAACATGTCTATAGTAATAATCATGATTATCATTATTGTTATGTATCCTGTAACTGGCACTCGTCTTATTACCAAAAGTGCACAATAATAAACCTCATAAGTACTTTGCATAATTAAGGTGGCACATGGTCAGAGAACTAAGCAGTGGCAAAGCTGGGACCTAATAGCAGGCCCCATGCTCTGCTGTAAGAAAAGCGCATCTTTAGTGATTGAAGATGGTTTATGAAACTGTTTCACAATTTGATCTTGGTTAAGACTATTCCAGGGCAGCACTTGAATTAACTTAGTAAGAACTCTTATTGCCACAAATAGTGCAAGTGCATATTTTAATATTTTGACCCTAGAGAGATCAGCAGTTAGCATAATGGCTATGTCATTGGACTCCCATGTAGTTGACCGCAGCTCAAGTCCTGGACCTGTTGGCTTAAACTCACGCCAGGCACATGTGCGTGCGTGCCCAAGATCCTGGGAGGAGAATGGAGGAGGAAGGATTGTGGTGTGGCCATCCCCCCTGGGGGGGTGATTTCTCACTTTCTGTTTCTGTCTCTGTTTTTCTGGCCAGTGCACTTGTCCTATAGCAAAATAACCTCTCATATATATATGTATATGCACCGGATAGTGTTAACTCTCTAAACATACTTGAGAAATGTTTCATTACTAAGGAAGGTAAGAGAAAAATAACTTTATTATTTTAAGGTATTATGTAGTGAGGCTTATTAAGCATTGTGGTAGGTGATAGACATGAATAAGTTCTCTTTCTGCTCCCAAGGAGCTTGCAGTCCAGTGGAAAAAAAGTGGGACTGAATATACTCTCCCATGCCTCGGGGCCAAGTATATGGAAGATGTTGCAATCAGGGTCGTGAAAATGCTCATGAATACTGGAGCTGGATTTAGTATTTGCCATGTAGATAGAGCAGCAGCATGCCAGGGCTGTCCATGAACATGCACTGGAGGAAGTTCATGATCTCAGTAAACACATCTGGATGTAGACTTGATGAAAGAGAGCAGAAGAGAGCTATAAGAGTTCAGGGCTGAATCCGGGGCCAGAAATCAAACACACCATGGAACTGCTGCAACTTTAATCTCTCAGCTAGAGCAGAAAAATATGTCAGATGTTGGGGACTCTGGGTCAAAAATTCAGAAATGCTATGTTAGGTGCACAAGTGTGTTTTTCTAGAAATGTGGATTTAGTATATGATTATTATTATATATATGCAATATTATATATGACATAACATCATACATTATAAAAATGATGATTATTCAAGGGAGACCAGGGCTGAGGGATTGCCATAGATATGGCACCAGAGTGTGTGTGGCAGCACGAGCTCAGAGAGGTGATTTGGCTACATGTCATGTCTCCTTCTGTCACCAGGCACCCTGGGGGCCAGAGACACAAGTGCAGTTGTTTTTAACTCTGGCAGAACATTGCAGACACCTGGGCCATTTTAAACCAGGGTCCGACACCCAGACATTCTGAATTAATTGCCTAGTTGTAGGGCCTGGGCATTGGCAGTTTTATTCCTTTAAGTTTATTCGTTTATTTTTTTCATGAAAGAGAGAGAGAAGAGAGGAGAGAGACAGCACTTCTAACTGGGTCTTGCTGCCACCATCTACCCCCAGCCTCAGCTAGCACTAATCGTGTGCATGGCGTTCCTGACATACTCAGGGAGGTCTCCAGACTCAAACCAGGACCTTCCTATGTGGGTCAGCTTTACAGAGCATCATGCCCAACACTGTTCTAACCATCTGGTCCCAGGTTTCTTTTTTTTTAAAAAAGTTAATATACTTTATATTGTAGGGTAGTCTTATACGTTCATAGCAATACTGAGCAGAAGGTACAGAGCATTTCCATGTACACCCTGAGCCTCCTCCCCACTGCCCCACACAACCTCCTCAACTGTCGAAATCTTGATCAAAGTGGTACATGAGTTTATAACTGAAGACCCTCCACCGACACACCATCATCACTCACGTCCACAGGTTACGTGAATGTTCACTCTCAGTGTTGTGCATTCTGTGGGTTTGAACAAATGTATAATATAGCTTGCTTTTGTAGTATCGTACAGATGGACAGGTTTTTTGTTTATTTGTTTTTGTTTTTGTGTTTTAAAGACTCTCTGGTGAACTAGCAGTAAGGAGTAAGCAATAAGGAGTCACAAACATAGGCATGATATTGGTATCTGGAAGCTGCCACATACTATCCACAAAAACACCAATGGTTCCTCACCCTCCAGGACCTGTTAGGCAGAAGCAGAGAATTTCTGAAACTCTGTTGACTAGAAAAGGAAGCACAACTTGCTAGAAATCTGCCTTTGTTTCTGGGGAGGGATAGGAGCAACCCACAGGGGATGGAACATGGCCGACAGCACCCAGGGTTGGAACTTAGATGGGAAAAAGTTACAGATAGTTCACTTATATGTTATAATGGAAGGAGATGTTTGAAACTCAAGACACATATGGTTCAGAATCCTAACTTTGTCAAGGTTTATTATCTTGAACTAGGTCTCGGACTTCTCTGAGCATGAGTTTCTTCGTCTGAGAAATGGAGATCATAGCACCTATCCTCAAATGTCATGAGAATTAGACTCCTTATATCTGGCTTAGCATAGTTTCTGCATTTTGTGGATGACACGTGAATGGGTTCTATTATAATTATTAGTAAAGACTAAGGAAGAGCATATAAACCAGTATTTTAGGAGTGTATTATAAGCCAAAGAATAATGAGAATTTACAAGCAGGGAAAGCACTGGTAGTAGGGTGGTCAGAAAAGTCTTCATAGGATTTTTAATAAGGTGTACGTATAACTTGGTATAGAAGTATGACAGGAAAAAGGACATGACAGACTGATGTATTTGGGGGGGGGCACATATGGTGGAAGACTCAGCCACATGTAGCTGGTTTTAAATAAAATCAGAGAGAAGCGGTGTTGAGTTTGTATTTGAGAAGAGTAGCCTTGAGGATAACAAAATGAGTTTGTAGCTATTGGGTGAGCACGATCCCTGAGAAAAGGCCATACTATTTATTTATTTGAGTTCTTTTTTCCTCCTTTTCTCCCTGTCTTCTTTTTCTCCTGACATCACTTCTTCCTCTTCTTTTTCTCTTCTTTTTCTCTCCCTTCTCCTCCTTTTTAAATTTTTTTCAGAGGACAAATGCACTCTCCATAGAGAGACAGAGACCAACAACAAAACAAAACAAAACAAACAAACAAATAAGAAAGCACCCCATCAACACATCACAATTCCTCCTTTTAGGATTTTAGGCATGTATACACACTTTCCTGATGTGTTTCTCAAGCTGTCAGGTCTAGGACTCGAACTGCATTGTCTGTCGCAGGATCAGTCACCCTATTTACCATGCCACAGACTGGCCTAAGACCATATCCCTATGTGGAAGACATAAAGTATATCCAGGAACCCTCAGAGATCATGGTAATGAGGACCATCCTATAAATCTGCAATTCATGCAAAAGGCTTCATTCCACTTCATTTTTTCCTCAATTTGTTATAAACACCATCTCTCATGGGCATCTTGGCTAAGAAGAGACATCTGGTTTTGCATAAGCATAAATGAACGATTTGTGACAATCTGTTACCAACACGAAGGGTATTTCTCCATCATATTCGACAAGATAACGCAAACCACTGCCTAACAAACACTGCTCTCTAAAAGAAAATGTTATTTGTATATATTTTATGTTATCAAAAAGTGAATGAAGTTAGCTAATAAGAAATCATTTGCTGAGGGTAATGAATTTTAGGATTTGAGGATGAAAGTATGGACATATGACTATTACGTTCAAATATATTTTAAAATTGGGTGTGCTTATGAAAAACCATACTGTACCTCACAAGGATGTACAATACAATGATTATGTGTAACTAGAAATCACAATTTAAAATAAAGAATTAGGAGTGCTTCACGACCAGTAGGTGTCACTGCAGGCATTAAACACAGTGTTTCTAGGGCAAGTTGTCCCATAAATGTTGGTGTAATTTAATTGGTAGAACATAGTTATGATAGGCATAAAGGATATTTATTCTGAAAAGCAATATATTTTATCATGGTCATGAACTTATAAAAACATTGGCTTAAGGAAGCCCAAGTATATGCTTTAAATGGGCTTACTTAATTAGGATTTGAGGATGAAAGTATGGACATAGGATACTATTATGTTCAAATATATTTTAAAATTGGGTGTGCTTATGAAAAACCATACTGTACCTCACAAGGATGTACAATACAATGATTATGTGTAACTAGAAATCACAATTTAAAATAAAGAATTAGGAGTGCTTCACGACCAGTAGGTGTCACTGCAGGCATTAAACACAGTGTTTCTAGGGCAAGTTGTCCCATAAATGTTGGTGTAATTTAATTGGTAGAACATAGTTATGATAGGCATAAAGGATATTTATTCTGAAAAGCAATATATTTTATCATGGTCATGAACTTATAAAAACATTGGCTTAAGGAAGCCCAAGTATATGCTTTAAATGGGCTTACTTAATACAATATACAGCTTACGTAATAGAATATTACGAGGTTTTAAATATATACAGTAGGTTTTCCTGGATAAGATAAGGTTTAGTTTTCAGTTATTCTATAGCATCTGATTTATAGGACTAATTTAATGAGAATTCATAGACCCAATTGCTACCTTCTAAATCTTTGTGCAATTGACATTTTTTCCTTGTAACGTTCTTGTAAGTTTTGTTAGAGAAGGGAAGGAAATTAAGAACTTTAACTGGAATTACATTTGTTATCCTCTTTTGAGTGTGTCTGGACTTTCAAATATGCAGTATCTAGTAACAGGAAGTTAAAGCCACTAAGCTCTTTGGAGAAGCACACTTTAGTAACATCTCGGCTTCTTACTCAGAGAAATATTGGCCATAATACAACAGTGATCTTTGTTCCATTTCTACTGTGGTTTTAGAGTTGATTCATTAGTGCAATCCTGCTGGCATTGCACAGTTGAACTTCTGAACAGAGTATTCTCAATAGAAATCCTTGCACTTTGAAATTAATTTGCCTACTGGAGGTGTTGGTGGTTCTTATTTATGCATAATTTAAGGGCTAGGTGTGTAAATGTGCCCCTAGCGACTCTTTCATTGGCTCCATTTTACAAATTGAAACTGATGGTGGTGGTTGTGGTGTTTTTCAAGGGTGAGTTGGGGGTCATCTAATTTACCTAAGCTGTTCAAAGGTGAACTCCATCTTTGCAATCATAAATAAAAATCTATTCCAGTTTTCAAATCAGAAATAGCACAAATTACATACCTGTAGGCCATAAATGTTTCCTGGCCTGACCTACCTCCATTGATTTCACCAGGTGAGATGAGACATTCCCAGACACCCAGAGTTTTAACACATCCCTCTACATGTAAAATATTTAGCAACATCATTTTGCTTGTTTCCCAAATATAAGAGGAGACTTCAACAAATTCACAGAAAAATGGAATTAAAGTATGAACTTACTTTTGGTGCAAAAAAAAAAAATCTATGCCTAGATTTAAAAAACTATTTCTTTTCCCCTGTTTTTCTTAGTTATTTATTTTTATTTTAATTTATTTTAAATTCAGTCACTTTATATCATTGCACATACAAAATGAGTTTTTCTATTCAGCATACACTGCATATTGCCTCAATCAAAGATATTACCATGTATGTTATATTCAACAAATAATTTTCTTTTTCTTCTTTCTTTTTATTTTTGGGAGAGGTTTTTGCTATAGGGCGCGTGCACTCGCCAGACAGAGAGAGAGAGAGAAAGAAAGCGAGAAATCACCTCCCCCCCCCAGGGGGGATGGCCATGTCGCAATCCCTTCTCCTCCATTCTCCTCTCGGGATCCTGGACACGCACACACACGTGCCAGGTGTGAGTTTAAGCCACCGGGTCCGGGACTCGAACCGCAGTCATCTACATGGGAGTCCAGTGACAGCCATTATGCTAACTGCTGGTCCCATTTTTTTCTTATTTCTTATATATTTTACTTCTTTTTTTCCTCCCCTAGATCACCTCCCTCTCACAGTATCCATTTTCATGAACTTTTTGAGGATCCCTTGTGCTGACAGGAACTTTGAAAGCCCCTTGCCTTTGCTTGTCTATGTAGACCCATCCAGGAGAATCGTTTTGACCTGTTAAACTGGTTTCTCTGAAAGAGATAATATTAAATTATAGATTAAAACATGCATTTCATTGGAAAATACTTAGCAATATCAAATATGTGTATCTTATTAACATAAAACAATGAGTTGGTGTTAATTAAAAAGAGATAGACACTAATCTCTATAAAGTCTACATTCTAAACCTACATTACAGATCTTATAATGAAGACACACCAAATAATTACAAATGTATGCCAATCAACTTCATGACAAACAAATCACCGTATTTGTAGTGTTTGGAGTGGAACTCATATGAAGTCTGATGTACACTAATTGTCAAAGGCCAGTCTTCCAGATACTCTAAAATTCACACCTGTATTGAATTGTACTTCATATAGAAATACATTTCAATCCTACAATTGTGGCATTTAGTACTATTCCTTTTACTATAATTTATTCTGTTGAATCTCTTATTGAGAGCCAGGATTGAAAATAAGTTTTTGGACACTTGTGTTAAGAGTAAGTATGGGGTTAGTCAGTGCTTTGGTGGTTAAAGAGGCTGGATTCCACATGATCAACTTTGTGATTCAACTGGACACTGTGACTTGAATAACATGCTGGGCTCTAATGTGTGCGTGCTCAAAATCCCAAGAGGAAACTGGAGGAAAAAGGACTGTGGTTTGGTCATCCTCCACGGGGAGTGATTTCTCACTTTCCTTCTCTCTCTCTCTGTCTTTGTCGGGCAAGTGCATGTACCCTATAGCAATATAAAAAGAATAAGTATGGTCCAGCCTCCACAGTGCAGGTAGTAGCATACTCATCTGCAGCACTGGAGGCCACTGACTGACCTGAAACATGCCAGGTGTACACGAACACCCGAAATCCTAACTAGCTGGAGGTCTCGGGGGAGGGGAACATAATGTGATGAGACCTTGTGGATGGCAACTCTCTCTTTCTTTCTTATGAAAGAAAGAAAAAATAAGAATTTTTTAAAAGATTAAGAATGTTGTTGAGAAAAATCGTGTTCCAACTTTCAATATTTTGTATCAATAATGACTTGCTTTTTCAGTTCTTTTTGTAATTCTTTAACTCAAGGGATAGTTTAATAACCAGATTTCTCTTATCCCCCTACATCTCACAGTTTGGGTTCATAAGAAAACATAGAGCCGGGAACCAGCAGTTAGCGTAATGGCTATGTTGCTGGACTCCCGTGTAGTCGACCGTGGTTCGCATCCTGGACCCGGTGGCTTAAAACTCACGCCGGGCGTGTGTGCGTGCGTGCCCAAGATCCCGAGAGGAGAATGGAGGAGAAGGGATTGCAGCGTGACCATCCCCCCTGGGGGGTGATTTCTTACTTTCTGTCTCTATGTCTCTCTCTGTCTGTCTGGCGAGCGCACGCGCCCTATACCAAAAACCTCTCCAAAAAAAAAAAGAAAGAAAACATAGAGCCAAAATTATGGTCCTATAGCAAATAAGGTTGTTATGGTTTACATTTTTATAATAATCTTATTCTTATGCCCCCTTGCTTTGTTTTCATCTTTATCACTTGTTTATACTCTCATACTGCTCTGTTTTACATGTAGGCTCTGGAACTTAGGGGGACAAAGTGAGGAAGGCCATAAATAAAATGTGACAAAAATAAATCAAACAGGCTTCTAGAGTAGATCTTTGTTACACTTAAAATTCATGTAACTAACCACACTGTAACCCCTGGAATTTATAATAAAGATATGAGGTGATATCAGCCTCCTGATTAAAATTAACAATAAGTAACACTAGGATTCCACCACAATATTTATACTTTATGCCATGTAACAGTGCACAAAAATTTGAATGTGTACATATGATAGGGTGGTGAAACTCAAGTAGTAATTATATGTTTTTCAGATAATGTGAAAGACAGTCTTAGGACCTTCTCAGTTCAAAGCAAGAGCATCTGTTAAACTACAGAAGGGCTCTTGAGATGAGAAATAGTAATCTGCTGTTGGAGTTCAAGAAGTAGGCAGAGATTCTGTATTTTAAATTATTATGAGACCAATGAACAGTAATAATTCATGAATATGAAACTGGTATCAAAGCATTTTTGAATTATAAAAGTAAAGAACATTGTTGAGCCTAGAAAGGGAATACCTTCCTGAGATTAGAATATGGCTGGATGGTGGACTGGGAGAGCAAGCTGAAAGAGAAGATGAAGACTGGGCTTGGGGGAGAAGGACCAGATGCAGGGTTAAGGTAAGGAAAAGTGACTCACTGTGGTCCTTTGCAGCATCATGGGTTTGCTATTTGATTTTGGTTTAGGGTACTTTGGCAAAATGAACTAAAGTTGAGACAGGAGATTATTGTTAATTTATAACACATTTGGATGGTTTTAGAAGTGGGAAAGATATTGTTCAAATAGAAGCAATTTTTTTTTCATTTTAGTAATAGAATGAAGTAAGGATGAATGATAGGAAGAACTTATAAAATGGAATCCTCATTCAATATTTATTGTTTTGTTGATGGGTTGACACGAATCTTCACTTCAAAGGATTTATATGCTTCTTCAAACCTTAACAACTTTATATGGTCAGTTTTTATTCTTCTTGTCGTGATTTTACAAATTCCTGAAAAATTCTCAAACCAACCTACATAGGTTTCTTCAGAAAAGATAAAACTTAAAAAAAAAAAAAAACTACATTAAAAAACTCAAATTCTAAAACAGTAAGAAAAAGAACATCATATGTAAAGATTTGAAAATTTTTTCTCAAGTCATGTCCTCATTTGTATAACTTTGTAGATATAGTACTATTTAAAATGGACAAAAGCGCATATTTATTATTTAGACTTAGTTATCAAATGGATACAGGAGAAATACATTATTTTACATTTGGGTTTTGGCTTAAAATATGTTTAACCCTTTGACATAGGGGCAGGTTTAGTTCTTACAACTAGTCATTTCAGAAGAGAAGCAAGCGATTATTTGGAAGCCTTAATTTTTATTTATTTATTTTTTTGTTAAGATAGTCTTGCCATGTTGTGACCCTTTCCTTGGCCTCCTGTATTGCTGGACTATGAGCACACATCATGACGCTAAGTTTCTAGGGTGAGTCAGGAATCAAAACTGGGCCTCTCATGTGGCCTCCACCTGTTAAGTAGCAGAATCAAGCATGACTTGATGAAGCTAGGCAAGTTTCAAATGGCCAACCTAAATTTTGTTTATTTACCTTTATGAATAATAAAGACTCTCTGTCAGTGACTTGAGACACAATCATTCCCAGTATCAATGGCAAAGATAGGCTTGTATTCATCTCATCTCTGTTAGACTCACAATTTCAATTATGAGATAACAATATTTTTAAGTACACACGTATCTATAACGTGGTACATGAAAATTAATGAGTTAGCCGTTGTGGAATATGGTATCCGGAATTATACAGATCTGGATTTGAATTTTGACCCCCCACTTACTAGATACATTGTTTTTCTGGATCTCTTATCCCTTCCTAGGCTATTATAAGAACCAAATGAGAAAACTTGAGGGAAATGACTGGCAATTTAAAATGATAAACAAATGGTATTTCTTTTCTTGTTACTTTTCCAACAATAACTGTCACCTTAAACCTTACTGTCTTTATTCAAGACTCATAATTTTTGTAAGATTATGGTTGATGCAAGTAGCAGTTAGACCTAAATGGGCCTTTTATCATTTTCTTTACTGGTGTGTACATTTGGCATATGTTGAGAAAAACACACCTGAACTTGGAATCTAAAGATACACTCAAACTAATTTATTTAAACATCTGAAGATTTTGGAAGTTCAAAATGTACAATTTGAAACTTAATAATATGACTTTTATTGTCCTCTAGTAATTTTTATTTGAATCTAGTTCCTTTATTTATAATCTCAGAGAAGTGCAGAAAATAGCAGTCTCTCACAGCCTTCAAAGAGACCTGCAGTTATCCTTATATGGATCCTCAATAAGTATCTAATGACTAATCATATGGGAAAGTAAATTATTAAGTTCTTAATAGTCAAAGAATAACATTAAAGCTTATAGTGTTTTTGAGAAAAATAGTCTATCTATCTTCAGGTTATTTGATTCAATTTTGAAATGTAAGAAACTTCACTACATTAAACTTTCATAAACTTTGCATTACTAGCCTCCAAGGGCACTTAAATAAACAAGATTAGCCATCAATTGACTTGTGTGGCATAGAGGATGAGTATCCTTCCTTACTTTTTGCAGTTTTCATAGTCTCAAGAATTCACAAAATGATTTGAAGGGACAAGACACAGTCGATTCATAGCCGTGCGTTGGATTTTAAGGATATAAAGATGCCATGAAGATTGTGTCAAGGAAAAGCAGTCGTATTTCCAATCTCATTCATCTTAAAGCTCTCCTATTAATTTCAAGTCCCAGGAACTCAGCTAATATGTTTTCCATTGATAGGCATCCTAATTGTTTTCATATGTATACGGTGTTAATAAACGCTCGTTCTGGGAAGGTGAGAGAGCTTTAGTGGTACATGAAAAACAGCTTTTTAGAAACTGTATTTATTCTGTTTCTTTCATGAGACAGGAGCGGGGAGAGAGAGAGAAGGAGAAGCACCCTCGATAGGGTCATATGTCAGGCCTAGATGTGTTTCCCAGAATTCCAGGCAAGCTGAGCTCACCCGGCCACAGGCCCACCTGTGTGCGTGTCTGTCATGCTCAGGTGAACTCATTAGAACACTGATCTTCCCTGTGGTTCCGACATTGCAGAGTAGCACACTACTGTCTGTGCCACCACAGCTGGGCCAAAAAAGTTTTTGTTTCTTCCCTTTTAAGACCGACCGATGGTTCTAAGAACAGAACTCAGGATCTTTTTATTTTGTGCCCAACAAAGACCTGCCCAGTCGGTTATTAAAAACTAAGGCTCTCATAACTTTATCTACCTCGCAACAAACATGATTAAAATGAATCAAAACGACTTTATCTTTTGGGGTCCTAATCACATAACCCAATTTTATTTTTCTTTCCACCACTGGACTTTGCTATCTTCACTCCACTGTCAGCTCTAAAATGTGGAAACTAAATGATGTCTAGGCCCCCATCCAGGTCTGATATTCTCCCTGAGTTAGTTCACATATACATAATTTTTCAAATATTTCAATAAAAGCTTGTTGAATCCATGTAGAATGAATATGCAGATGTTTGGCACCATATGGTCAAACATCTGGATATCTGAACTAAATTTTTTCATTTTTAAAGATATTTAAAGTTTTGAAGATGCTGTCTGCGTCTGAACCGATTTAATTTCAGAAAGGTGAAACGTCAGTGCTAACTGCTCTCTAAGGAATGCAGTTTACCTGAGCCATGTTGAATTAACACATTAGAAAAGATTTCAGCCACTTTTCATTATCTTTTAATAGAAAACATCTAATATTAGTATTGAAGGGTAGGTGTCATTATTCATTGTTGAATATATGCACATCTGCTCTCTCCACTTCTTCTTACTCATCATTGCCACACATAAATATAGAAATAGAAATCTGGCTTTTATTAACAAAATTGGAGAAACCTGTGGAGTAATAAGGAGGTAGCCCACCTCACACTTAACAGTAGTTGTAAGGCTCAAATACCTTGAAGGCTTTTTCCTTTATGTCCTAGTCCTTTTTTTGGTACACATAAACAGGCCTGCATACCAAAAACATGCAGTCATTGACTACATTCACTAGAGGAGAATTGGGCCTACAGCCATACCACCAACAGACTAAAAACTTGCCAAGGCTCACAAAGAAGAGTCAGGCCAGCTTTTCTCTGAATAAATTAACTCTGAAATATCAAGTTGAGAAAGTAACAGATTATCAGAAAAAAAAATATATATCTCAAGAGCTAAAGACTCTAAAATATAATCAGATTCAAGAATTCCGGTTTGAAGAGGCTACCAATGGCCTCAGTCTTTGCTAAACTGATTTTTTGCAGATTAAATCTTATTCACATAATCTCCTTCAACAGAGGCCATCTTTAATGTTGATTTGCTACTCTACACACAAATTGTTAAGAAGTTTTCTTAAATTTTAGAAGTCGGTGTTTATGTTTGCTGAACCAGTCTACCAGCATTTTATCTCCTCTACATCCTATGATATTCATTTTACCCCCTGTCCTGGACTACACTCTTACCCCGAAAAGATCTCATGATCTTCCTTCCAGATAAATCTTGACACCTACTAGCCAGAAAACTCTCCTGAAGGCTGTTTCTTATTTGGACCTTATTTCTCCTGTCATTAACACAGAATCCCCAACTCAAAATTATCCAGGAGTAATAAACATGATATATAAGAAAACATTCTAGATTATTTCCTTTAAAATTATGTACAAAAATTATGGTTAGATATGAATTCTCGGTATTAATGAGGGCCCCAGAGACACCCTCATCATGATGCTGAGTTTTCACAAGTGTTGCAAAAAGCCTCACTAAGAAGCTTGTCATAGTAAAGAACCACTTAGCTCTGTTAATCCCTCAGATGTCCGTCCTGTTCCTGACATTTCACTACCACTGCCTGAGGTTTGTCCCTCTTTCCCAGAGGAGGCAATAACCTTTAGATTGTCTATCTACCTCCAGTGTCTCCTTTCCAGTTCTCCCCAAATGCTGTTGCTGGCGGACTATTAAATGGTGCGACTATGGCAGGCCAGCTCTGCACAGCAGTAGCCAAGCCCTGTGCATAAGGAGTGAGATCCATGTTGTGGACTGGTTCAAATTCTGGACCCACTGGCTTGAAAAACACAGTGTGTGTGTGAGTGTGTGTGTGTATATGTGTGCCAAGAATCTGGAAGGGATGAAAAAATGGAAGAAAAAGGGATTGTGGTGTGACCATGCCTCATTTGGAAGAGGCTTTCTCACTTTCTTTCTGACAGCATGTGTGCCCTCTGGCAACTAAAAAAAAATGAAAAAGGAAAATAAAAGAAGGTACAAATGCAAATATGACTATTGTCACTAACTTTCAGTTATTTTCTGATGTTGGTTCCAATTCCTATCCTGACAATGTTTCTGCCTATTTACCCCCAGTACTTTTCAATGTTGTACTCCAGCAATTTAGATGACGAGATTTCCTAAATACACTTTATAGTTTCACACCTCTTGCTTAACAGTTTGCTCTTCCTGCAATGTCCTTTATGAAATATTTATCTGAGATTTGATCCCAAGTCTTCAGATTCCTATCCAATGCCTTTTTAACAATTAATTTTGTTTCTCTGGAAACTCTCTCTATACCCACAAATTACTGCATTGCTTGGATTCTGGTGTGATAAATAGAATAATGGTCTCCTAGTGATGTCTAAGTCTAATCCCTGGAATTTGTGAATATGTTACCTTATCTGATGAAAGGGGTTTTGTAGATGTGATTCAGATGGAGGCCTTTGAGATGAAGAGATCATGCTGGATTATATGAGTAGGTCCAGTCTAATTTCTTGAGTTCTTAAGAGTGACGAGCTTGTCCAGGTATAGTCAGATCCAACAGAAAAAGGGTCAGAGAGATAAGTAACTGGCTTGACGGTAGAAGAAATCTGTAAGAAATATGTCCTTACAGGCCTGAATAGCAAGGACGTGGATTCTCTCCCACAGCCTCTGGAAAGGAACAAAGTCTAGTCAACACCTTGATTTTAGTCCAGTGACATGTCTGTCAGGCTTCTGACCTATGTAACTGCAAGATAATATATTCGCAATGTATAAATGGCTACATTGCCTTTAAATCACTACAATAGCAATAGAAAACTTACACACTTAGGTTCAAATTCCAGCATTCATAAAAATAACTATACATTGAAGAAGTTGGAATGTAAGTTTTTTTGGAGAGGTTTTCCCTATCAGGTGTGTATTCTCAACAGAGTCAGAGAGACAGAAAGTGAGAAATCACACCCCAGGGGGATATGGCCACACTGCAATCCCTTCTCCTCCATTCTCCTCCTGGGATCTTGGGCAAGCACACACATACACCTGGCATGAGTTTGAACCTACCAGGTTCAGGATTCAAACAGAGGTCAGCCATGTGGGAGTTCAGTGACGTAACTACTATGCCATCTGCTGGTCCCTGGAATGTAAGATTTTTTAAGCTTCTTGTAGTGGCAAATTGCTATCCTTGGCTACACTATCTTTTTCTTTTAGAGATCAAGATATTACTCAATTAATATAACAAATGAATGTATACTAATGTGCTATTCAGTTGTATCCCATGAACTCACCATTTTTAAGTAATGAGAAGCATAAAACTTTTAAAGAATGTTAAGTCCCTTCATTTAAATAGAATCAATTAAATTAATGTGAAAAGATACTTGCAGTCAATGAACATAGGAGCTGCTAAGTGAAGATCTTTTAGTTAAATCTCCATTTTTACATATTAAAAAGATCAGGTTCAATGATATTGTCTACCCAGCTGTGTTCATGGAGTTAGGTGACTTATTCATTTATTTATTTATCCAACAGATTTTAAGTACATACTATCAGCCAGATGTAAATAAAGGAAGACACAAAACTCTAAACTATATTTGGTGTAAAGAAAGATTTATACGAGCATGCACAGAATGATATCCCTAGGCAGCATGATGTTTTAAGGAAGTCAAAGGTGTGCCTGAAATGAATGATGCAGAGAATTTGTTATAACAAGGAATCCATAGAACTAAAATTAACAAAAGAAAACCACTGAAAACTGTTTTGCTTAATTAATTATTTATGCTTAAGGTTGGCCCTTAGAGCTTCAGGTAGTCTCACTGAAAGTATTAATTCAATAAAAACATAGTATGTTGAACGTAGTATGTCAAATACAGTACAGATTATGCCATTAACAGTGCCTGCTTTTCTGGAGCTTGCTATTGCACTACTTGTCAAAAAACACAGGCATTTAAAAAGTAATTATAAATTAAATTAAATCAGCATTAAAAGGACAAGTGTGGGCCCACCCAGTGGCATGATGGTTAAGGTCGTTGGATCCCAGATGGCTGACTGTGCAGTCTGAGTCTTGAACCCAGCAGTTTAATAAACTGTGCAGGGTATGTGTGCATATGTCCTCAAAAATTGCAAGAGGAGAAATTGGAAGAGAAGAGATTGTAATGTAACTGTCCCCCATGAGGGATGCTTTCTCACTCTCTCTTCCTCTGTCCTCTCTGTCTCTCTCCAGTGAGTGCATGTGCCCTACAGGGGGAAAAAAAAAAAGAAAAGAAAAGAAAACATATAATTAGGACCTTTTTTAAGAATCGGAAGATTTTCCTTATATATGGCATTCCAGACACTGAAGGTTACCTAACCAACAGTTTTTAATCCAGGCATACAATAGAATCTGCAAGTGTCAGATGCTCATTTTCCCAATCTCTTTGCAGATTTTTGAAAAAAGTTCTATGTCTGCTGAGAGTCCAAGGAAGAGGCAAGGAAGGTAGAGTTCCATTTAGATCATAGTCTTCTTAAAGAACATTTCCCCTGAAGCATCTTTTTATCTCTAAGGGCTGATTTTCTTAATGAATTGGCATGAGATATCTTGAACACAAATAACAGTATTAATCCAAGCAAACGTAGCTTTGATTCTCTGAAGAATTAGATAGAGGAAATTTCAGGGCTGATGATTTTAACAGTTTAACAATGTTGTTAAGGATCTAGAATTTTTTATCCTTCTCAGTTATCCTCAGAAGATTGACCTCTAATCTGTATAGTTAAAGATTTCTGTCTACTTCCAAAGGGTGTAAGGAAATGGGGAGTAGAGTTTGCTTAACGTAACTCTCTCTGTTTTTAATGTTTGCCATATGTATGTGTGCTCAATGAAGAGACAGAGAGAGGGAAAGTGAGAAATCACCTCCTTCTTAAGAGATTGTATGTGAGAATGACCACATTGCAGTCCCTTCTCCATATTCTTCCTGGGATTTTGAACATCCATGTGCACTCAGTATGATTTTCAAACCAGCATGCCTGGTACTCAAACCATGGTTGGCCATGTGGGAATTCAGGGCATTAACCACTATACCACCTGCTGGCCCCAGTTTATCTTTCTTTTTATTAGGAAAAAATAATTATTCTTAGAGTAACACATGCTCTTCCATCCCTAACAATAGTTCCCCTTCTGCGGAAGGCTATGGTAGGTTTTATTTTATTTTATATTTAATTTTTTTATTTACACTTAATCACTGTATGGCAGGTCTTTTATAAGCTCTACGATGCAGTTAATAATAGACCTGGAGGCATGTAACTATAATACAGCAGAGAACTGCCTTATAAAATAGTAGGTAGATCCTCTAGGACCAACATGGTCTCCCTCCCAGTAATCCTGTAACGAGTTTGTGCCCATAGTTTCTTGTCTCCTAAGAACTGATGGGTTTCTCATTCTCTGTGGGTTGTACTGCACACTGAATTTCAGACCAGCTCTGGAAAATTGTGTGCACTTGCCCTCTGGCTTACTATCTGGGGGCATATCATTTGTACCACTTGTCTGCTATTACAATAGCACCCAACTGAAAGCAGCCTTAAACCAAGTCTAAATCATTCTTCTCACCAGTCTTTTAGCCTAGCCCAGTCCTTCATCATCTGACCTAGTCTTATTACCTAAACATCATGTGGCTACACTTAGCTGCAAAGAGATTGGGAAAGTGAGTATCTGACCTTTTCAGCTTCTATTTTTTGCTTGCATAGATGTTAGTCCTTGGTTAGGTAACCTACAGTGTCAGGAACCCCATGCAGTTTTAGCAACCGATTAAGAAACATCACTTATTTGAAAGGAAAGACCGTTATGACTGGGTGATACCAAAGCTTTACTGTTTCTCACAAGTGATTTGAGATTTGTAATTTCTCTAAATGTAAATTCTATATTTATTTCATGTTTCTCTTAGGTAAAAGATATTGCAAGTTTTTTAAAACGAATTTCCAACTTCTTTCTTTTACCAAGCCTGCCGTAGGTAACTAGGCCTTGAGAAAATGTATTGCTTTTTCAGTTAAGGATAATTCACACTGAAGTTAATCCCCAAATATCAACTGAAGAACCAGATGATTCTGGCAGACACTACAGCAAAGTCATCTGCATTTCTGTGGTAAGTGTTGCAATTGCCCACATAGCATCTACGTATCATTCTAGGATGAGTGAAGGCTCCATATTAATGAAGCTAAAGTCACAGGTGTGATGGGATTCAGGACATGCCATCCCCAAGTACTTTAAGCTGAAGGAATTTGAAAAAAGTCACTCTCATTGTCTCCCCTTCCTTCCACCGAAGTAGGTCATAAAACCTAGAAAGAATTTTCTGACCTTCCCCTAAAGCATTATAGATCATTAAGGCCTGCCTATGAAAGGTGCTCTCTGCCTATGGAAAAGAAACATCCTTGTCTCAGAAAACACAGGGACACAGAGAATCTGAACAAACAGGCCTTGCTAATTCCCCTTCAGTTCATTATCACTACATCAGGCCCTGTTTGTGTAATCCTATTGGTCTTAACTCTCTGCTTCTTCTTCATCAAATCTAGCATAAAAATGTATGTTTAACCGGGTTTTGGGGGTATTCATTTCCTTAGGAAAGTTACCATCTCATGTAAAACTTAAATCAGTGCTTTTCTCTTGTTAATCTGTTTTTTTTGTTGTAGATTCCTCCATCATAAACCTAAGATAGGTGAAGAATAGTTGCTTTTTCCTTTTTACAGGTGTATTGCCATTTATGGATCAATTCTAGTTCCAGAGTAAGACATAGGAAGAGTCCTACAAGTAGTCCTGCATGACTTGAGCTAGAGTTATGAGTAAGTATGCCTCAGCTCTTTTTCTTGATTGCTCTTTAAAGACAGGAAAGATGTTAATTTTATTATTGCATCTCACACAAGGTCTTAATTCAAATATTTTCTCCACTACTCAAGACTGGTCTGATCTTGGGTAGGGTCCTTGATCTCAGTTTCTTATTGGTCCAGGAAAGTTTATACTAGAAACTGCCCCAAGCATTGGGTATGCGTGTGCGTGTGTGTGTGTGTGTGTGTGTGTGTAAATAAAATGTGAAAATTTGTATAAAGAATTTAGAGCTGTTCTTCTCAAAGAAAGTACCCAATAATTGTGAGTTATTATTAATAATACCTAAATATATTTCTTAGTTGGGAATTAAGGCCTACGTTTTCTACTATTCAGCCATGTGTTTTTGGCTAAGACATTCAGCTTTCTGGCCTCGTTTTCCACATATGTTGAAGGAAAGAGAAAGGCCAGAATTTGTAAATTTACTTACAGCTTTAAAGTTCGGTGAGGTGTCAGCAGGTGGCATGGTGGTTAAAGTACTGGACTCCCACATAGATGACAACAGTTCGAGTCCTGGACCTGGCAGCTTGGTTTCTTACTTTCCATTTCTTTCTCTCTCTTCTCTCTCTGATGAGCACATGTGCCCCATAGGAAATTTAAAATAATAATAATGTTATAATAAATAAAGAATTCTTAAAAATAAATAAATAAAGTTCAGTAATGCCCAGCTTTGCTTATCACTCATCCCTAGGCATGCTGCAGTGCTTGGAAATAGGAAAAAGAGTCCAAAACCTACCTAAGAAGAAACAGTGTAGTTAGGCAATGAGAAATTTCACCATGAAATTTTACAACCAATTGTCTACTGGTCATCCTGTTACCAGGAGATGAAAACAAAATGCTGACAGTAGAGGGTAGAACGACTAAAAAGTGGAAGAACCCTTTTAAGAAAGAAAACTTTTCTCCCTCATGTTGCTGGAGAAACTGATCCCTTCCATGGGGTTTTGTAAATGAGCTCTTGGCTATTGCTGGATTGTAAGTTCCCAAGTTTAAGTTTTACCATTTATTGGCACCCAACAGAGAAGCAGCGTACTTTTATTTGGAAATACATTTGGAAAGGATTCCAGAGAGCCCAGGCAGCATTAATTGTACTCTAGTTTGGGAGATTTTCACCTTTTCTGTGCTCTGTAACTAGCTGGCACTCTTCCAACTACAATTTAGACTTACCGTGAACTGTAGGTTTTATATTTAATGTGCACAGTGATTTTTTTTTCAAACCAATAACATCTTTTACTGTTGTTCTAAATTTTAATTTTGCATATGCTTCCTTATTTTCAAGTACTCTCTAGCAACTATCTGTTTATTCTTGAAAAAAATACATTTAATTTATGATTTTTAATGATATTGAAACACTTTGGATATTTGGTGAATTTGGGTTCACTCAGGAAACCTTTACTAATCCTATTATAAGCTTCTATCAGGGATGTCTGCAACCCCAAGACTGCTTTATTTAAATTATAATAGGAAATGCCTCTGAACCTCCAAGCACCCCAAATTATGTTCTTTGAACCAAAGGACTGCAGGCCAGAGTGATTCTTATAGGGAACTCATTAAGGGAAAGCAGGGTTCATTTGCAAAGGAATTTTACTACCTTAGAAGGTAGAAGAATTCTATGTGCAACATCATTTGATAGCTGTCTATCTGTTATGACCAAATAGCCCCCGTGATAATCAACCAGCTATTTGCATAAACATGGTTTGTATAAACAAGTGAAGAACCCTATACACTTTGTAGTTTTATGATTCAGCTATTAAGAAAGACAATTATTTTGTTGTTGTTGTTATTGCAGTTGTTGTTGCGAAATGGTCACGAACAAGTAAGATTGGTATTGACGTAGAAAGTGATATCAGTATTCAACTTCTTACTTTAAGTTTACTCATCTATTTCTTCAGAGAAAGAGGGAAGGGCAGACACACACACACACACACAGAGGCATCTCTCACTGAGTCTTCATGTCACAATCCACCCTTAGTCTCAGTCAGCTAGTGCTCAGGGAGGTACCTGGATACAAACCCAGGATCTTTCCCTTATAGGTCCAGTGGTGTTACTGCTGCACCACCACATAGCAACTCCAATTCTAATTCTATTTATATGTCTAGATAGTGATGAGGAATGCTTAACTTTTTTAATTAATTTTTTTAATATAAGAAAGGGCTCCATGTTAGATGAATGGGAGCAGAAAGGTATAAGATTTTCAAACATGACAAAGCTAAAAGAGAAGTTATGTTTTGGTGCTCATGGGAAGTCAAGGTACTACAAATATAACCAGTTAGAACTGAAGACTAGATCAAGCACAGGAATTTTAAATATGCTCTGTGCCCTAGCAAGACTGGTTCAGAAACTGGGCAGCCTTTCACTGTAGAGGAAGACTTCAGAGCTCAGGGTACACACCATCAAAGTCATCCAGTCCACTGGTGCAATGGAAGCAAAAGCAAGATGGTGGTGAGAGTGAACAGGAATAATCTTCTACCTCTTTATAAACATTCTGGAGTTCACCATGCTTTATTCTTTTGTTTATTTGTTTGTTTTGGCACATGTGCTTGCCAGAGAGAGACAGAGGGAGAGGAAGAAAGCATCTCCCAGTGGAGCTTGGTCATATTACATTTCTTTCTTCTCCCCTTCAGGAATCCTATTGGGATTTGGGACAAGCACACACAGGTTCCCAGTGTGTTTTTCAAACCATCAGGTGCAGGATTTGAACCACAAGATTGGTCATGGGGGATCCAGCTTCCTTGATCACTGGGCCACAGGACTGGCCAATCATGCTTTATTCTTTTACCAAACTTACTAATGACTTCTTCATTGCTTTCTCTTTGAATGTCTAACTTACTTCTGGTCACTACAGAATATAAAATAGTTTTCAATTATTATTCTTTCCTAGTAACTCTTCTCATGTGTAAATTTATCTGCAAACCAGCATATGTAAAACATTTTTGCTTTTGCTTTCAAATTTTAACACAAAAATTACATTTTTTTAAAACAGGTTGTTTTGAGTAAAAATAACTTCTGGTCAAACTTTTAAAAACATCAGGGAGCTTATTGTTTTTTTAAAAAAGATTTGTGTAAATCTGTTTGTTTACATGAACTACTGTCATTGTATACTTAATAAATCTAGATTTTTGTTTTGCTAAAGGCAAAGTACAGTTATAAGATTATAGCTGTAGCAAATGCTCTTTTCTATCTATTGCAGACTTTTTTTGGCACTTCTAGAAAGAAAAGAAACAAATGGATCAAGTAATAATGCAAGAGAGATCAAAGCAATTCCTTCTGTCAACAGTAGCAATTCATGCAAATCTCTAAACACCAAAGGCTTTCTCCAGCTAAAGAAAAGTCTGCAAGAGAGGATCACTGTGAAAAACACATCATGGAGTTATAGGTTGAGTTATCTAAAATGCTTGGGTCCAGAGATATTTTGATGTAGATATCTTTTCAGAATCAAATATTTAATTATAGATAGTGAGATATCTTGGGGGTGCAAACCAAGTCTAAACACAAATTTCATTTATGCTTTATATTCACCTTATACACACATGGTAATTTTATATAGTAGTTTTTTTATTGGAGTCTTGACTTCAGTCTGTCACATGAGATCATGTGTGGAATTTTTCACTTGTGACATCAATTTGACGTTTAAAGTTGTGGATTTTGTAACATTTTGGATTTGGGAATTGGGGCCCCTAACCTGAATCATATATTTTATGTTATAGATAGATTCTGGTTAAAGACAACCACAATTGATATGGTAGAAGGGAAGTGAAATTAAGATTTATTGAGCACTGGGGACCAGCAGATGGCATAATGGTTACATCGTTGGACTCCCACATGGCTGACCTCAGTGTGAGTCCCAGACCTGGAAGCTTGAAATTCACACAGGGCATGTGTACATGTGCGCTCAAAATCCCAATAGGACACTGAAGGAGAAGAGACTGTGGCATGGTCAACCCCTCTGGAGGGAGATTTCTCACTTTCTATCTCTGTCTATCTCTGTCTCTCTGGAGAGTGCACACATCCGATAGCAAAAATATCTCATAAAATCAGAGAAGGAAGGAAAAAAATGTATTGAGCACTAACTATGGCATTTCACATGCATGATAGCAAGGCCTAGGTAATGTATTTTTTTATGGTCAGGAGTGGGGCACCTGAGATAGGCTGTGTAGAGTCTGAATTTCCTTTTGGTCACTTACTAGCTATGTAACTTGGTGCAGGTAAGTTCTCTTTACTATCACTTTCATTATCTTGAATAGTAAAATAAAGCTATTGTAAATACAAAATGAGTTGATTTCCACAATGCCTGGTATATAGTACTAATTCTATATTAACATTTCCAATGGACAGATGAGAAAACAGAGACTCGGGTATAAGGACCTCACCTTAATTTATAGTAAGGTCCTTGCTTTAAGTAGTGGAGTTGGGTATCTAGTACTGGTCAGCGTGAAGTCCTAATTAATCATTTTCTCTACACCTTCACTATTCAAAGTATACAGTCAGTAGACAGGCATCATCATCAACATTGCCTGGGAAATTGCTAAAAATGCGGAATCTCGGGCTCACTCCCAACCTAGAAAGCTGTAATCTGCACTTGAGCAAATTTCTTGGTGATTCTTATGCACAATAAAATTTAAAAGTGTTGCAAAACATACTACTCCCTAATCAAACCTCTGGGATGTGGAAGGACAGTGGAGATTCATTTGCATACAACGTATTGCTTTATAAATCTCAATTTCGGGGCACAGCACATCTTCAGCGCTCTTCTGATCTTCTTTATCTAGTGTCCTGCGTAGAAGCTAACTCTCAGGGCTGGTTGTGTTTGTCTTTGGTGAGAGCCAATCGACACTATTCTGTCTCTCTCTTTATTTCTTATTACTAAATTTATTTCTTAGAGGATTTAATTGAGGTTGCATAAAGACAGTTGCACCCTATGGTTCTGAGCAAAATAATACTGAAGCATGCCTTGATAAAAGAAAAGGAGAAATAAAATGCCACACAGAATGCCAGAACCAGCATACTCATGTAGCAGAAGTGTATGGGAATTAGATAAAGGATGAAACAGAGCAAAATTGGGTCTACTTGCTAGTTTTTTTTATTTATTTATTTATTTATTTATTTATTTATCTTTTAAATTTTGCCATAGGGTGTCTGCACACATTGGAGAGAGAGAGAGAGAGAGAGAGAAGAAAGCATCCTTATGTGGAGGGGCCACGCCACAATTCTTTCTGTTTCTCCCCCCCTCTTGGGGCACCCATGCACATACATCCAAGCTAGTTCTGATTAAATTTTTTTTCTAAGCAAGTTATTTAACCTCTCTGAACTTTTGTTTCTCTGTCTTTAAAGATTGTGTTATTAATAAGCATATTTCAGAGTTGAGAAGATCAAATAAAATGTCCACCAGGTACACAATAAGTGCTCAGTAAATTTAAAGCAAACACAAAAACAAACCTGACCAATGATGGGAAGTTTCCTGTTAGCATTAGGGAAGCTTTCACAGAGAACGACTTACAGGAGCGGTGGGCGATATCTGCCACTCATGGAATGCAATGAGTTACAAACTGTATTTCATGGAATATGTCCTGTATTTAAAGACTAAGTCTATTGCTTTTATGTAGAATAAGCCCCAGGAGGGCTGTTTCTCAGAGAGAATCTTCAGTTTCCTTTTAGTCTGTACAAATATTTCTCAGAGAAATGGTAAGAAATCTTGTCCCTTTCATATGCAAGAGAAGTTGATCTAAGTATTTTATATCAGAACTAAAATTCTTTATGTGGGAACATAGCACCAATTTTATGAATCCAAAATGGAAGGCCATGGGAAGAAATTTGCTTTCCATTACTACTTAGAGACCATACCACTTCCACAGAGGAAGGTGCACCCGCATAGCAATAAAGGCAGACAACAGCACTGGTAAACCTCCCTCAGTTCCGGTTCTCAGGACCACAGTGAGCAACGCACAAAAGAGAAGCCTTTCAAGTTGTTGCAGCTGCTCCGCTCTATGGAGCACCCACTGAGTTAAAGCACAGACACTCCACATACGTGTGAAATCCTCAGGGTCCAAAGCCTAATTAATTTCCTGAAATCTATCAAAAATGGCAGAATCATGCATAGAAAGTACACATGTTATTTTGGAATGAAAAATAGCTTAAAAGTAAATCAAGAAAAAAAAAAGTAAATTGAACACAACTTTTATTTTGTCCTTTACCTATGTTCACATACTCCCGAAAGATTAAACGTAAATGCAATCGGAACTCTTTTGCGTCACAGTTTGGCTTCAGTTATTTCACAGTTCTGTGTAGTTTGGCACACTTGAAACTGGGTCTCATTGTGATCTGTCGTTAAGTAGGTTGCCATGTAGGCACACCACTCCTGTACAGTTGCCCTTGATCCTTTCACTGCTTTTAAAAGAGAGAACAATGTTTAATGAGAGTAAAAAATAAATAGAAAAGAATCTTGCCCAGTTTGGAGCAACTTTGTGGACTTCCTGCTAATAGAGGTTTGCAAAGACTTGGCCGACTATATAAGATTAGATTTCATTTTTAAGTCTTTTTTTCTCTTTAACTGTCTATGTAAATGTTGAGGGATGGGAAATATCTCTATGATGTTTATTAAATTATTATTTTTTTTCTTCCTGGGCTGCTCTGGGAAGATAAATTATCTTGAATTTCCTGCCCTTGGGAAACCCTCATGGAGGAACACATTTATCTGTGGGAGTTGAGAAGAGGGTCCGGTCATGGATGATGAGGTTGATTGCTTCCTGTCTCACCCTGTAGAAGAATACGGTCAATCTGCAAAACATGCTGCACTTATGTAAAAAGGCATATCGTCTCTCAAATCCATTCAAATAAACTTTAAAAGTTTTTGAATTAATTAATTTTTATGCCAGAGGCCATGTGCATGCATATGAGAAAGGAAGAAAAAGAGAGGGGGGGGAGGGGAAGAGAGAAAGAACGCCCTTACAGGGCCTGATAACATTGCGATAGTTTTTTTTTTTTTTTTTTTTTTTCCCAATTCTCCATCCTATCAGGATCTTGGGTATGTGCACCCATGCCTTCTGCATTTTTCAGGCTGTCTGGGCTGGGGCTCAGTGCCTGATCAGTTATATGGGATCCAGCTTCTTCAGTGCAGAGCTTAACTGCTATGCTATTGGGCCAGCTACATTCAGATAAACCAAATTTTTGTTTTCAGTCACTGCTTGTTAGCTTTCCTGTCTTTTTTTTTATTTTATTTTCTATTTTGTTAAAAAAGATTTTTGTTATAGAGCACGTACTCTCACCAGAGAGACAGAAAGAGACACAGAGACAGAAAATGAGAAATCACCCCCCCACCACCACCACCCTGTCAGGGGGATGGCCATGCCACAATCCCTTTACCTCCATTCTCCTCTCGGGATTTTGGGCATGCATACACATGCACCTGGCGTGAGTTTTAAGCTGCCAAGTCTGGGACTCAGACAGCAGTTGACTATGTGGGTGTCCAGCAACTAAACCATTACTCCATTTGCTGGTCCCTGTGATCAGTTTTTATATTTATGTTTTTCAATCTTTTATTGTTCTCAATCTAGAATTGCATATTGGGACTTGCTATCCTGATTTAACCTCAATAACTTTCGCAATGTGGCTTTCAGTACTTGTCCTTTATCTCCTTGTTCCCACTAGTAGACTGTATTTATTATATGTGACTTAGTGATTTAAAATGGGAATGCCAGTGAGAAATAAGATGTGAAACATTCATTTTCCTTGAAAAAGTAAAGCTTTCGGGAACCAGCAGTTAGCTTAATGGCTATGTCGCTGGACTCCCACGTAGTCGACCGCAGTTCGCATCCTGGACCTGGTGGCTTAAAACTCACGCCAGGCGTGTGTGCGTGCGTACCCAAGATCCCGAGAGGAGAGTGGAGGAGAAGGGATTGTGGCGTGACCATTCCCTCTGGGGGGGGGGGTGTGATTTCTCGCTTTCTGTCTCTATGTCTCTCTCTGTCTGTCTGGCGAGCGCACGCACCCTATAGCGAAAATCTCTCCAAAAAAAAAAAAGTAAAGCTTTCATACTGTCTCACAATATAAAAGCCTATAGGTTGTGGATCATATGGAGACTTCAGAAATTGGTCTCCATAGCAATACTGTTATCAGCAATTTATTTTGAATGAGAAGTGAAATTATTTTTTGAAATCTCCACTGTTCAAAACTGGCAAGCGACATCCAAACAGTGATCTTGTGATCTTACACACTAAATATTTCTCTCTGGCTGGTGGGGAGGGAGTAGATGGTGAAGAGCTCTAGAGATTTTAGAATATAGAATTCGGAATCTATTCCACTGGGTAATTCCAAAGCACTTAGATGATGTAGGTGCTCCATTATGACCCCAAAATGATCAAGCTTTTTGATGTAACATGTGGTCTTCTTTGAATGCCCCTAAAATCACATGGTTATGGTCTAGTGTAGAAACTAACTATATTTTCTCAATTCTAAGTCACCCCTATTTTCGTATGTAATTTCTCTGAAGTTGGAGTGTGTCTCACAATTGATGTCGCATCACAATTTGATGGCTCTCTTTTTGATGTTCTTGATGACACATCAAATCGATGTTCCATTTTACATTCAAAGTCATCCTAGATTCAAGGACTTACAATACACTTTTCTAAGTGTACCTTCAAAGAGCACTTACCTTTTCAATCTGGAATCCAATAGCAATCAAAGCCATAACCATCTCTGTATCCCGTTCTCCAAAAATGAGAACACAATAAAAGAAAATGACTTCAAAATAAAATACACTAAGGAAAAGAAAAAAATATTTCAAAATAACTTTTCAACTTAGTACTACTGTGATCTTGTTCTAAGAGCTCTAGTCTTTTTAAGCCTACTTCAAATGTCCATAATAAATGAAGTTTCCATCTGTAAACAGTCAATCACAGTAGGTAAGTGACTGCTGATATATCATTGATCTCTATGTCCAAGAAGAAACACACCCGGAATTAAATTGATGCATTCAATATGATCAATTCCCACAACAGTGAAAGTGTCTAACATTGTAAATCAACTGCATCGTGACTTAGCTATTACAGTGTTGTAATATCATTAAACAAAGTTCTCCAAAGATAACTTAGACATTAGATTTTCTTCACATATACACAAAATTCTTAGTATTACCCCCACTGATATGAAGACTATCTACATATTTAACCTTTGTCAATATTTGTGCTTGATTTTGAATAAAGTTGGAAGAAAAGGAGATGAGAGTTGGGATATTTACTGAGCATAACCACTCCAAATTCCTTGTGGCAATTGACTAAGCAGTAATGGAAAATGGGAACCAAGAAATAAAATCTCATCAACATAGTTACATCTGTTCTTCTCTCTCTATATATAAACCTCATGCATTGGCTTTGGCAGTAGTTTGAACTTTGTCATCCCAATAAAGTTTCTGAACTTCACTGGATATTTCTGTTTTTACAGGAAAACTTCTGTAAGTATATTATCTGGTTATAAACAAAAATATTGTTTTATTTTTTAAGTGATCTCTCAAGCTGTTTATTTGTGTTTATAATATACGTTATTAGTACATCATAAAAATCTGTGAACATATTCATGTAACTAAATTGTTGTTCATAAAATTAAAAACCTACTAACTAGAGAGGCATGCATAGTACTCTCTACCTCAGAATGTCGGGCCTGGTGCAGGAGTAAGTCAATATCACAGACACATAATGAAAAGTGAGGAAAAGAATTTAAGTAAAACTGAGGAGCAAGCCCTGGGCCAACAGTAGGGATCAGGAGACAGGAGTTTTACTGAGGAAACTTGCTATCAATGTCTTTCTGTGAGATGTGAGCAAGCTGTCTTCCTTCCCTATTTTGCATAAGGATCTCTGTACTATATCTCATGATTATGAGAATAAAAGACTAAATAAAATTTAGTAGTTTATAAAGAACGAATGAAACTAGATGTATTTGGCATTATTCTTTTCTACTAGACTTGCTATAAGTGCAATCCTTTGACCAAAGATCTTCTCATGGAGATCTTGAGCCTCACGATACAAAGAGTGTGGTGAAAGCAAAATTATACTCTGGGAGCCTCAGATGAAACAATTCAGCTTTCTGTTGTCCTCTCATTAGCATCAATTAATTAATATTACTTCTACATATTGGCACACATTTTCAGTTCTCTCTCTCTCTGTATAATATATAACTCGAGTCTTAGCTTCACCAAGTAATTGTGCCAGTTACATAACTTCTCTAGCCTCAATTATCTTATTTTATCTTATAATTGGAATAGCATTTCCCACTACATTTTTTTTTTTTTTTTTTTTAGAATTCAGAGGGACAAAGCACTTAGATTAGGGCCTTGCACACAATAAAGATTTCATAAACATTGACTGGTTATTATTGTTTTAACTGTTCATCACTTTTTTAGTCCTACTATCTGTTCCATATGAACCACTGTAATTTTACACAGGAAAATGTGAACATGTTATTCTAGGCACTGTGGATTATATAAAATAATTAAATACTGTCTATGTTCTAGAAGAAATTACATGTGGTTTAATTTCTGCCAAACCAATTATTTTGCCCATTTAGTACATCTAATTTGATGTATTTGAGAAAGTGATGAACTAGCATTTTCATTTTTAATAATGTATAAGCTGTCATTATATTTTCATCTATAAAAATCAACTTGGTCTAAGTAATTGTTCTGGACTAACCCCAAACATCACTTTCTCCAGATGAGTCATCATGTTTATATTAGCAATTTATCATTGCAACACTCATTGGATTCTCAGTTTTATTTTTTCCATTCTTTAAAAGAAGGGGGTTGTTTCTGAGTTCTTTGGAGTCTCTCTATTTTATCCATCTGTCATTTATTTTGTTCTGGCTTTGTCATACTAAATTCCTATGTCTACTATACTATTGCCCAGCCTGGGAGTCTCTCTCATTTTTTTCTAGGAATTTACCCCAAACACACTAAGTTGGATTTTTTTTTTCACCTACATGCTGTACTTATTCTATTTTCACCTCCAAGTGGCAGTTAAGATCAAAAACTCTGAAACCAGTTCCCCTAACTCAGCTCCTCATAGCTGTGTGACTTTTGGGAAGGTACGTTTGGGTATTTTCTTTTCTTCATTTGCAAACCATGGTTCTTAGTGATGGTATTTACTGAAATGGATAGTGGGGACGATGCAATGAGTCAGTATGTGTCAAAGGCTTAGACTAATGCTTGGCATGTGCCTAGATGCAGTTGCACACTCTGAAGCTGCTGCCTGATATGCTGAGGCTCCATGGGAGGCCCCCTGGATTATTCCTGGCCCATCCTGAAAGCCGGGTGCAGTGCTATGCTCTTGCAATCCCAGCTACTCAAGAGTTTGAGGCAGGAAGCTCACAGCATATTAATTTCCTGTTTTGAAACACACACACACACACACACACACACATGCATGTGTGCATGCACACACACACAGAATAGTGCTTTACACATAGTACATATTATATAAATATTTTCATTCTTATTGCTATTTGTTTGTAATCTCTCACCCTGGCTTGTTGATGCTGTTACATACATTCACAAATTTACCATCATAATAAATTAGATAATGTGAAATAAAGTCAAACAGCAGAAGGAGTAAATGTAGAACACAGATCCAAAGGGAAAAATGGAAAAGCTATCACGAGTTTGGAAAGTTATGGAAGGTTACATAGGACAGTATTTCTGATTGATGGAAATAAAAAGTATCCAAAATCTAAGAATGAACACTCCATTAATTCCTTTGGTAGCTACAAAGATTTACTGAGAAAAATAGCTGGAAAAAAATACCAGTGACCAACAACGTGATGAAAATCTTCATAGAATGATGCATTAGAAAAGAAATTTCAAGTATCAAGGACCAGATGAAGTAGGGGGAAAGGCAGCAGCAGGAA
>NW_006203092.1:1935513-1939613 GCF_000334495.1 Tupaia belangeri chinensis | reverse complement strand
CAGGAATAAGGAACAAGATAAAAATAGAATGTAAATAGTGGAAATGAGTATGAGTTGAAAGAGGAGAGAAAAGAGACCACAGAGAGGGACAGATCCACTCCGAACAGTGAGAAAGTGCTTCACCCAATTTCCTCTAGAGATTATCAATAGGGAAAAAGAGCTTTTCTAATACTTCCGGGGAAAAGGAGGGGACAATAAATGAGAGAAGGAAAGTAAAAATAGATGAGGAGAATGAGGTACTGGAGAAATGACTGGACACAGAGTCAAGAAACCAAGAGGCTTTCTATTCTTTACTCTCCCAAGAACCAGGCCCATGACTTTTGGTCAGTCTCTTAACATTGAGCTAGGTCATAACTAAGGTCCTAAGGTCTTTTCTGTGTCTAAATCCTGATGATGAGGTATGGTGAGATAAAGATCAGAGGGTAAAAGGAATGTATGTTAGAAAATTGTTGATCATCGGAAAACACAATTCAAGGTCATCACTATATGGCAATGAAAAATGAATGAACTAATATTTCACACTGATGGGTGACTGTCATGTGCTCAGTGATACGAGCCAGACAAGAACTTTATACTATAAGATTCTATTTATATGGAGCTCAAAAACAGGCAAAACTGAATTGTGTTAGAGGTCAGGAGAATTGTTATCTTCTGGAGATGAAATGGACTTGGAGGAAAGATTTAGGGTGCTAAAATATTTTCTATCTTCATCTAGATGGGAAATACATAGGTGAGTTCATAGGTCAGTGTAATATACACTGAAGAGTGTCCTTTCTATTGTAAGTTGTACTTCAACCATTATAAAAAGAAAAATTAGCAAAAGTTCCCATTTAATTCTTTTTTTTCTTTTCTTTTCTTCTTATTATTATCGTCATAATCTTCTTTATATTACATTGGGTTACATATAATTTTACAGTGTATTACATTGCTTTTTCAAAAGGGAATGCCATACATGTCAGTCAATACAGAGACATTCATCTCCCCACTTCATCATTCAATATCGTTTCTGTTTTTTCCAATCATTATTTTTATTATTCTCATTATTTTTTAAAACAGTCAATCACTATTTCTCATTTTGCTTGTAAAAAGACTTTACCCATCATGAAATACTTCTCAGACCAATCCAGTTGAGAATACTATACATGTCTTACCTCTCTATTGTTCTCTTGCTATCTTTCTCTATCCTCTTCTCCTCACCCCCCCATTCCACACTGTCCTATTCTCGTTAAGTACTTTCACTGCTTTTATGTCCTCCAATATCCCATTTAATTCTAAAAGGGAAAAATATGCTCAAAGTGAGAAATAAGGTAAGAAACGGAAGGCCTTGAAGCAGGGCAATTTTTATGAAGATAATGTCTAGGCCAATGAGAGGAATGAATGGAGTGTTCATAGGCAGTAGAGATAGGTTACTCCTCTATATGGCGAATTATTACTCTTCACCCATCACTGATGTGGACTATACAGATACCTCACATGCACTCATGGTATACTCCATTATATGCATCAGATCAATGATCATCAAAGGGCTCTGCTAAGTGTGTCAGTGTTTCATGAAGGATGCTCAGGGTCACTGTGTGGGTGAAGAGAAGGTGGCCCAACAGCCTGAGCCCCCTGCCTTTCCTGATCCTGTGTCAGTCAATGCTGCCTACTTCAATCTGTTTAATAAACTGTCGTTTGGTCATAAGAGTTAATGCATTAACAGGATTCCACTGATTGAAATGATTCAAAATACTATAGGAAGGTATACAGAGGAGAAACATAGACTACATGTGATATTCAGCTTCACTGAAAAACAAAATGGGCCAGCAGGAGGTGTGGTCATTAATATGCTGGATCCCTCAAGGCAACTCCACCATTGAAGTCCTGGACCCGGTGGTCTGAAACTCACACTGGGTTCACATGCATGTGTGCCCCAAATCCTGGGAGGACAGTGGAGGATAAGGGATTGTGGTGTGGCCATTCTCCATTCTCCCTGGGGGTCGGGGGGTTCACTTTATCTCTCTCTCTCTATGTCTGTCTCTAGTGAGTGCACGTGCTTATGGATTTTTTTTTTTAAAACAGAGCCATTGGGAATTTTTATTGCAGCACTATAAATCCTGGGAGGACAGTGGAGGATAAGGGATTGTGGTGTGGCCATTCTCCATTCTCCCTGGGGGTCGGGGGGTTCACTTTATCTCTCTCTCTCTATGTCTGTCTCTAGTGAGTGCACGTGCCTTATGGATTTTTTTTTTTTTTAAAACAGAGCCATTGAGAATTTTTATTGTAGCACTATAAGGAACAATAAGAAGGAACAGAAAATTCAAAGTTTATTTACATTTCTCTTCATAATTAATTTCAGATGAAAGATCCTTTGCTTACCACTGGGTACTGCAAAGCTGACTGGGTATAGTCTTTGTCCTTAACTGCTTAAAAAGCTGTGGCATGGCCTGGTCCTTGGCCTCATGGTTAACCGAGCCAGGTTCCACATGACCAAGCGAGGTACTAATAACTGGCCCCGGCAGCATGAAAGACACGTTGGGCGCATGCATGTACCTGCCCCAAATCCCAGCAGGATGGAGAAATGAAGACGAGACTGTGACGTGAACGGGTCCCACGGCTGGTGCTTTCTCCCTGTCTATCTGACTCTCTCTGGCAAGCACATCCACCCTCTGGCAATTAAAATTTAAAAAGCCATGACAAAAGGCTCCTCAAGTCCAGCCAGTGTTTCTGATCTTCTAATATTAAAGATTCAGGATGAAAGAAAAGTTACACTTTTTGTTTTGTCTGTGGGGTCCGACTCCTTGTTGCTCCATAAAGAGAAAGCCTCCCATTAGCTCTTTTCTGCCAGAACTTTGGCTACCTTTGCTGGGTTTCTAGAACGGGAATGCACCTAAAGAGAATTGGACAGACAGTGAAATTTGGAGTGTTTGATGGAGCATGTGTCATATTTAAGTTTCTTATTTACACAGTCGGGGTGGGGGGGTGAGGGAGGTGCCTACGGTCATCACGGCAGTTATTTCAATTCTCAGCACGCATCCCACCAACTGGAGTTTCCTGTTTTTACCACCTTTGACAGTCACCTCTGTCTCCCCACCCTGCAGGTTCATGCTTCTCTCCATCTGTTCAATTGACATTTATGACATTCATCAGGCATTTATTTTCATACCTCTCCAAATTTAAATATTGTTCACTCTTTTTGTACTTACTCAGAATTCACATTCATCATCAACATGGTAACTGCTAGACTTTATCCTTAATATGGTTTCCTTTTCCAAGGACCTCGAAAGGAGTTTTGAAAGCTCTGAGTCATGCATGTTGGCAGTCTTTCATTAGAAAGTGTGTGTGTGACACACAAACACAGAAAAAGACAAAGCAGAGACAGAGATTGTGAAAGGCCACCAAATGGCCCCCAAAGTATTCTCTGCCTTAATTAATGAAGCTAGCCACCTTTTATATTTCTTCCTTATTATATGCCTTTGTTTCTTTATGTACTCAAACTGCTTCAATTCAAATAAATAAAGTACATACTCTAAGCTAGTTCCAATTACAGTTATTTTCCATTTAAAAATTCCACTGTGGGACCAGCAGATGGCTTAATGGTCAGTCATGTGGCCGGACTCTCACGTAGTCAGCCACAGTTTGAGTCCTGGACCAATGTCTTAAAACTCACCCCAGATGTATGTGAGTACCTGCCTCAAGTTTCTGAGAGGAGAATGGAGAAGAAGGGATAGTGTGGTCTGACCCTCCCCCTCCCAGGGCTGGGGGGAATTTCTCACTTTCTGTCTCTCTCTGTCTTTCTAGTGACCGCACATGCCCTATAGCAAATAGCCCTCTTAAAAAAATAATTAAAAATTCCATTGTAGACTGTCTCTGCTGATGTAGCCTTCCCTCTTTGGCCACTTTATTACTTTAAGCATCTCTATAGTTTTTATTTATTTATTTTTTTTTGAGGGTGATGCATAAAAATTATGGACAAAATCTCTACTTTGCCCTTTTGAAACATGAATTATTTTTCAAAAGGTGAACATGCTTTTAATCTGCAATAGTGTAATTTATGTTCTAACAAGCCAGGCATTTCAGAGGACCCAATGAGTGTAGCGTTGAGCAACCGCACCAGCACC
>NW_006203092.1:1905554-1935482 GCF_000334495.1 Tupaia belangeri chinensis | reverse complement strand
ATTCCTGAACTTCCTACACAAGTATTTCCATGCACTTTCGTCCGTTCCAAAACCTCAGATTTCCTACAACCTCAAGAGAAGCCTCCTGCCACTTTTTTGTGTGTGTGTCCTGATAAGCTCCAGATATATTTATTTTACTGTCTCACCTTCTCCATAAAATGGAATTAGAAGGAAATACAGGGCTCTTGGCTTTTACAATTTATTATCCTTCAGAGGATTAATGTTTGTACTTTTTAGCCACAGAAATCTTGGTTCAAACAAAACATTACACTAAAGCCAGCTGTGGAAAGCAGATAAGTGTTCCGCTGTCCCAGGTGAATTGGGATGGGAACCTGAAGCCCCAGCTGTTGTGCCTATTCCTACTTGACAGGGGCCGCAGAGGGACTTCGTCAGATCCCGAGCAGTGACTCTCAGTTCGGGCTGTGCACTTGCACTACCTGAGGACCTGCCCATTTTGAGAACCACTGTTTCAGAGAAATAATGAAATTGGCCTGGATTGTTTCACATCTGCTAGGAACTGAGGAAAAAAACAAAAATACAAACAAACAAACAAAAAACTAACTCTTACTGGATTTGCTTTATTCTATTCTTTTTTGACTTGAAATATATAATTATTATAACCAGAAGTATAGTCACAGAAAGTATCAATTATTTTGAGCAGGCATTTGGGGTCTTCAGATATAGTTCTCACTCCCAATTTATTCTCAGCCCCAAAACCTGCCCCAGGGTTTTACTGGTCAATCAGCTATGCTGGAATCAATTTTGTATATTATAAGAACATTGGGAGAGTATGCTGAGCAAAAGTCTTATTTTACTTTATTTAATTTTATTTTTAATTAATATTGGGTGTCTGCACTCACCAGAGAGACAGAGAGGGAGAGAGCACCACCCTCCCCCCCCAATGGGTCATGGTCACAACTTAATTCCTTCTCTATTTTCCCATCCCGTAAGGATTTGGGGACACATGTGCTTGGCATGCTTTTCAATCCACCAGGGCCAAAATTCAAATTGCTGTTGGCTATATGGGATCTGACTCCTCTCACCATTAGACTATGGAGCCAGCCCAAAAGTCTTATTTTAAAACAAAGAAATGAACAAAGATGATAGGGTTTGCAAGTGTGAAGTGTGAGTTCATGGCCATGTTACACAGTCCATATCAGAGTAAGGACTGCATTGACCTTTGAGGAAATTAACCAAAGCATTGCTAAGCTGCCTGTCACCATCATATCTTCTTTCATACAATGCTGCTACTTTCCAGACAGAAGATCTAGATAACAGAGCAGAAGAATAATGTGTGACAATCATGAGTCAACTAGATTTAGAAAAAGGAGATAAATATCAAAAAGTAGATAAAGTTTGGAGACTCAAGTAGACTCGCTACCAGAATGTCTATTTAAAGGCATTGTGTGCACTCAAACACAGAATCACACAGCATGTGAGTTTAAGCTGCGTGTGTATGAGTTACCTCCTTGAACTGTGAAGATAGTGATGGCATAGGATACAGAGTCTAGGTATTGATCTCCTGTGTTTAACCGAGGCATAACAAGACAGGGGTGGGTGGGAAGAATTGATCCAATGCATTCCCTCATTGCCTATAGTAGATACACTAGTAGGCAAGAGTCTGGGAAAAAGGGTTTGTCACTGGAAGAGTGTTTGGCACTGGAAAGGTTATAGTTGACGAATGTGGTTGAATTGTGTCCCTCCTCCTCAAATTCATATGTTGAGGTCCTAACCCCCAGTGTCTCAGAATATGACTTTATTTGATCATATTACACCTTATATATAACTAGCTATGAATAGAATAGGTCATTAGGTCCTAATCCAATGTGGCTGGTGTCTTTATCCAAAGGTCAAATGTGGACATGGAAACACATGTGCACAGGGTGAATGCCATGAGATGACAAAGGCAAAGATCAGAGTGATTCTTCCACAAGCCTAAGAACCAATGCTGCTGACATCTTGATCCGGGACTTCTAGCTTTCAGAACTTTGAGGTAATAAATTTCTTCTGGTAAGCCACCCAGTTTGTGGCACTTGTGGTAGCCTAGGAAATTAATTTGCTGGCCAATATTTTGATCTTAGATACCTGTGCTCTAAAGGAGGCCCCAAATGGCTCCTCCCTGGAAACAGAAGCATGTATTCCATGGTCCAGGAGAGACCCAACACTGGATGTGGCACAGAAGTCCAGGCACAACCATGCAGAGAAGAAACAATAGCCAGTAAGAATCAGATCATGGCATAACCAGTAAAGAAATGAGAAAGGGATAGCAGATGGCCTAATGGTTACATGGCTGGACTCTCACATAGTCAACTACAGTTCTAGTTCCAGACCCGGTGGCTTACAACTCATGCCAGGGGTGTGTGTGTGTGTGTGTGTGTGTGTGTGTGTGCCCAAAATCCCAAGAGGAGAAGAGATTGCAGCATGGCTATCCCCCCTAGGGGGTGATTTCTAACTTTCTGTCTCTCTACCTTTTCAGTGAACACATGTGCCCTATAGCAAAAATCTCTCTAAAAAGAAAAAAGAAAAAGAAAAAGTGAGAGAGTTATAAACTCTTGCCCCTTTTTTGCTCCCAGTTTCTTCTCATCAGGCTTGCTAGGTTTTGAAGAGGAAACGGTAAAGGACTTTTAGAATCAGATCACATCACCTACTTCTAAACATTCAGTCTCAGTTCAAGGATGTTGAGAGTGGAAAGGGTGAGGATGTAAGAGATGAGATTTTAATTACTCAAGATAAAAATGTTAAACTGGACCAAATTTTAATCATTTAAAAAGAACAGAATATTACAAAATTATTGCTAATAGATGAGAAAAGGAGGCTAAAAAAACATCAGTGAAAAGTTGTGGCCAGAAAAAAATTAAAGTATTTCATGATTATATTTCATTTAGATGTATACCTATTGAAACTTGTCAACACTAGTAATAATAACAATAATAATGAGTAGAAATAATTATTGTGCACTTAAAAGTATATTCTGAGATAAATTATATTTGTGCATTATACTAATTAATTTCCAATGAGATAGGAGATAAACTATTACATATTAAGATACTGAATCCCACAGAAAGTAACTTGTATATACTACCATATAGCTAACAAAAATTAAAAGTCAGTATTTGAACAGCAAAAGCCTGTAGACACCCACAATTTTCTGAGTTTACCACAGTATTTTATGTCTCTAGCTACTTTGTTTCTGAACCTTATTACCTCTGTCTTCCATCTAGAAATGTGCCTTTCACAGGGGTCTTCTATAAAGAACTCATTCAGATAAATTGCAACAATGCCTCATGATATGCAACCAATAAATATGGGTACTATAAATGAAAACAACCTTCACATATTGAGATGATTATCAGTCCCCCTGAGAATTTCTGAAAAAAAAATTACTTGACTACCAGTTCATCTGAAAACATAATCATAATCCTAATTTGAAAGTCTAGTCATTCTGTGCCTTTTTGATCTCTTTGTCTTTCAAAATACCCATTATGCAGATGTTAAGTCATTTAATGATGTCTCAAATTCCCCATGTTATATTTATTTTTTAACTGTTACTTTCTTTGATTTTTTGGGCTATTTCAAAAGTTGTGTCTTCAAATTTAGAAAACTTTTCTTCTTCATGGTCTAACCTATTGATGGTCTCTACAAAAATGTTTGTTTCGTGTATTGTATTAGTGTTAATTTTTATTGTCAGAGGGCATAGGTACTCATACGTGTGTGTGTGTGTGTGTGTGTGTGTGTGTGTGAGGTGGGGGAGTGAGCAAGAGAGAGAGACAGAAACTTCCCAAATGGGACATGGCTACACTGCATACTTATCCTCATTTTTCTGTCTTGTCAGGATTTGGGGCTCATATGCATAATCATTCAGCATGTTTTTCAAGCTTTTGGGTCCAGGACTTAAACCAGTCAGCAATTTTGGATATGGCTCCCTCTGTAGCGTCCATAAGTGCCGCATTGGTTATCTTGTACTGTATTCTTTATCTCCAAATTTTCTACTTCATTCAAAAAAAAGTCTACATCTCTATTGAATTCCTCACACATGCCAGGGAATGTTTGTCTTATCTCCTGAAATTGTTTTTCTGTACTATCTTGTATCTTGTTGAGTTTTGTCATGATAAATATTTTTAAATTTATTTATAAATTTCTGTGATTTTTCTGAATTTTGTCAACTGTAAACTTCCCAAACATAAGGAGCAAAACAGATATCCAGATCCAAGAAATGGAAAGGATGTCAAAGACATTCAGCATAAGAAGATACTCTCTAAGGTAAATTACAGTCAAAGTGTGAAAGTGAAAGATAAACTCTTAAAAATGGTTAGTAGTAAGTGCCTAGTTACTTATAAAGGATACCCCATCAGACTAACTTCAGGTCTTTTGGTGGAAATCATACAGGCCATGAAGGAATGGGATGACATATCCTAAATTCTGAAAGAAAAACATTGCCTGCCAATATTGTTATACCCTGCAAAACTATCCTTTAAAATGGAGGAGAAATAAACTCATTTCCATCGAAAAATTAAAGGTTCACTGATAGTAGTGTGGTTCTCAAGAAATATTTAAGAAAGTACTATATCTGGAAATAAGAAATTAACACCATGAAAATACATAAAGGTATAAAACTCACCAATAGAACAACTACACAAAAAAGGAAAAGAAATGATTCAATCCTTACCACTATAGAAAACTTCCAAACAGCAAGAATAAATAGCAACAGAAGAAAAAAAGAAATGAGAAGACACACGAAAATCAGGAATGAACCAGCCAATGAGATTCATCCCTACATACCACTAATGCCATTAAATGTAAATAGACTGAACTCCCCAATCAAAAATATACACTAGCTGAATGAAAAACAAAATGAAACAAAACAAAATAAAGCAAACAAACAGAAAAAAACAAGCAAACAAACAGAAAAAAAACAAACAAACAAACAATAGAAAAAGAACCCCTCTATGTGTTGTTCACAAGACGTGCAAATTATCAGTAAAGACACACATATTAATAGATTAAGAATGGGTGGGACATGGCAGAGGGTGAGGGATAGGGAATCAAGGATGGCAAAAAATATATATATACAGGACATAAGAAATGGAAAATTATTTGTTGATAACACATATGTTGATGTGCTTGATTGAGACAATATACAGTGTATTCTGGATGGAAAATTCATTTTGTATGCTGTAGTGATGTATAGTGAATTAATGTAAAAAAATAAATTTAAAGAAAAAAGTAGATTAAGAATGGAAGGTTGGAAAAAGTCATCCCATGCAAATAGAAACCAAACAAAAAAGTAGTCACTTCCCCAATATGAGAAAAAATAGACTTTAAGCTAAAATCTGTTAAGAGACAAGAGTCAGAAAGTGATCAAGAATATATACTGATTGTATGCAAATATATTTAATGTATAAATATAAATATCTATAATATTTATTTTTGCACCCAACATCAGATCACCCAAATACATAAAAACAAGGACTGTTAGACATAAAGGGAGAGCTATTTAGAGATTTCAATAACTCACCCTAGCCATTAGAATAGGTCATCTAGGGGACCAGCAAATAGTGTAATGGTTATGTCACTGAACTCCCACATAGTTGACCACGGTTCAAGTGCTGGATCTGTCCGCTTAAAACTCACACTGTGCATGTGTGTGTACATGCCAAAAATTCCAAGAAGATAATGGAAGAGAAAAGACTGCAGTATGGCCATCTCCCCTGGGGGGAGATTTCTTGTTTTCTGTCTCTCTGTATCTGTCTCTCCAGCAAGTGCATGTGCCCTATAGCAAAAATCTCCAAAAAAAAAAAAGGGAAATAGGCTAGCTAGACAAAAATTAAACAGAGACCCTGAAGTTAAAAATGCCATAAACCAAGTGGATCTAATGGATATTATAGAACATTTCACTTTACTAAAACAGAATACACATTTTCCCCCCAGCTATACCTGGAACATTCTCTGATACAGACACATAATAGGGCACAAAACAATTCTATACATATTTAAAAGAATAGAAATTCTTTGACCACAATGGAATAAGACTCAAAATAAATAACAAAAAAAACTTTCAAAAATACAAATATATGGAAACTAAAAACATGCTGCTGAGTTACTTGAAATTGCTAAAGATATTAAAAATTAAAATTTAAAATTTCTTGAAATAATTGAGAACAACAATGTGACACTCCAAAATGTTCAGGATATAATGAAGACACTACCAAGAGGGAAGTTCATAGCAATCAGTGTTCACAAGAAAAAAGAGAATGAAATGATGAAAAATACACAACCTAATGATGAATTTAAAGAACTAGGAAAACACAAAAATGAAATCCAAAAGTAATAAAAGAAAAGAAATAATAAAAAAACAGAGCAGAAATAAATGAAATAGAGAACAAAGAAAAATACAAAAAAAGAGAAAAAAAGGGTTTTTTTAAAGCATAAACAAATTGATAAACTATGAGCTAGACTAACAAAGAAAAATAGAAAGAAGACCCAGATAAATAAAATCAGAAATGGAAAAGGGGGCACTACAATTTTTATCACAGAAATACAAAAGATTATTAGGAAATACTGTGAGTGACTCTACATCAACAAGCTGGAAAACCTAGAACAGACAGACACATGTTTAGACCCATCCATATAACATATCTACATGGAACCAGGAAAAAGGAGAAAGCCTTAATAGACTAATAACAAGTAATGAAATTGGATCAGTAACACATAGTGATGGTGGGAATGTAAATTAGTACAGTCATTGTAAAAAATGGAATGGAGAGTCCTCAAAAATCTAAAAATAGAAATACCATATGATGATAATCCCACTTTTGGGTATTTACCCAAAGGAGAGAAGATCACCATATCAAGGAAACATTTGCACATCCATGTTTTTTGGAGCATTATTCACAATAGCTAAGACATGGAATAAAACCAAGTGCCCAATAAATAACCGATGACTAGATTGAAACATGTGGCACGTATACACAATGGACTACTACTTAGCAATGAAAAAAATATCCTGTTATTTGGCACAAAGCGGTAGAATCTAAAAGATATAACGCTAAGTTAAATAATCCAGTTTATGAAGGACAAATACTGTATGTCTCCCTTAACATAAACTAAACATTCACACTCCATGGCAGAAACTGAATAACTCAATGACACAGAAATAGCGATAATGGTAGCTACCAGAAGCTGCACAGGGGAAGTGGATTGAGGGGAGAGTATCTAGGAGAAAATTATCTGTAGATACAATGATGCTTATAAACAAGTGGAATAGGTTACTGAACAACATACTACAGCTGCATAAAAATTGTCATTGACAATTCAATATATATTTCAAAAAAGAATCAAACAAACAAACTAGTACCATTATTATTGAATGTGCATAATATGATTTAATGCTCAATGTAAAATGAGATGAATGCATCTGTATCCTTGATTTGATTGTTAAATACTGTATGCATGCTTTGAAAAAACATACCATATCCCACAAAGATGCACAGTGATTATATGTAAACCAGAAATCACAATAAAGACATTTTGAGGCAATTGTCAACAATGATGAAAACTAATAATAATCGTTGTTATTATTAAAAATAATTAATCTGGGGGTTGGCAGGTGGTGTGGTGTTTAAGGGCACTGGACTCCCATATGGTTGACTGTGGTCTGGGTCCTGGACCTTGTGGCTTGCTTTCTCACTTTCCCTCTCCTTCGTTCTCTTTCTGTCCCTCTCTGGTCAAATTAAAAATAAATAAATGCATAAATAAAGTTAAATAAATTATTCTTTGAGAAATAATAATCTGCCTTACTTCTGATTAACTAACGGGGCTTGGCTGTGACTCAATATTTCATCAAACAGTCAAATTGTAACCTATGTTAAGAAAAATAAGGCAGCATATAAAATCTTATGCCACGGTTCTAATTCAGCTCTAAAAGAAAAAAATAAATCAAAGTTATTAATAATGATTATTCTTGGCTGATAATTATAGTGAGTAATTTACATTTTTATTTTCAGTCCTCTAAATGTTCCAATATCTTTAATGAGCATGTATATCTTTTTTAACCAAAGAAATATTTCTCTAAAAGATATTAGGGGTGTTAACAAATGTTTTAGCATCATAATGCAGTTACCTCTCAGAATTTCAGTAGCTAAATAGAATAACATTTTTGGTCTCATTAATATTGTTGTAACACATTTTCAGCTAAACAGTTAGGTTTTGCCTTTTTCTATCATTTTCAAAACATTGTATCTCTTTTGCCTCTGGTTTTATTAATGCAGTCATATAGTGTACACCATGATAGAAAGTGGTGAAGGGGACTTTATAGCCTTAATTTCATTTTTAGTGTACTAGCAAAACAAAACTAATGATTTTCCCATATGCATAAGGTATCATTCATCTTGCAATTGGTTTTGAAATAGTCTCAAGTTCCATTCCTAACCCCATCCTGTTTGCTAAATTTATGAGAAAAGCAATTTTCTAAATTTTCGAAACAGAGTAAAGTTATTGAGCAAAAAGAGATTTGGGGACTATCTAGTCCAACTTTCTTATTTTACAATTGAGCGAATAAATGCCAGAGTGACTCATCCACAGTTATTTACCTAGCAAGCACCAGAGCACCAGGATCAAAATCCAGACTGATTTTATATGTGGGGGGATATAAAAAATCTGTGGGGAAAAAATGGAATCAGAGTACAAGCTTATAATGTAGGATTTTTAAATCCATGAATGTTTTTTCATAATACATTTTTTCCATAAGCTTTTAAAAGACGCTTCATAAAAATGATGGCAATCTACGAACTTTAGTAGATAATAATAACGATGGGTAAAATCTTATTTTATTAGCTGGTATCAAGGGTCTTCCTAAGGAAGACATTGTGTTTCTGAAGACAGGTTGGAAATCTGCTTGGGATTGAAGTTGAGGACTTGGGGTGACAGTGTTCAGAAGAAAGGAGAGCTACTCTGTTAGGTGTAAGAAAATAACATTCTCGTGTAGCCTGGAGTTCTTTAGCCTGAAATGGCCAAAGGGTGATTTAAGAACTGAATGTTTGATATTCAAATTTAGGCTGTTCCAACAACGTAATAACTATGAACCAAAGGGTGAAAAACAGAAGTTTTCTAAAATTAGCAAATCATAGGAGGGAAATATCAACCACCGGTTAATTATAGAAATATTGGGAAGGAGATTGAGTTTCCTGTAGAGCAAATAATAGAGCTTTGATATGGTCACCTCTACATTTGGGGATACATGATGTGCCCAGTTGACCTATGGGCTATAATAATGTAATAGCTATCAGCTATTGTACAGCATATTATGTGCTGGGTACTGAGATAGCAACTTTTTACATCTTATTTGTAAGAGTTGGAATATATTTACACAGTAGTTATTATCTCTTATTTATATGTTAGGACACACTGACTTAAAGAAGTAAATAATCAGATCCAAATGTTGCCTCCTCCACTTACTAACAGGGTGATATAATCAGGTAATTTAATCTAAGCATCTGTTTTCTCACTTGCAAAATGGGATAATAATTATGTTCAGATTTAATGTATAAAATAAACTTCTATGCAAATTACCCTCTACAATGTCTTTAATAGAGAAGGAGCAGCTTACTAAAAGGATTAACACATAGAAATAAGGATAAAAGAAACATATTTGGAAATGTTTCTTAAAAGTTGTGTAAGGTTGGACCAGCAGGTGGCATAATGGTTATGTTGCTAGATTCCCATAGTCAGCCAAGGTTCATGTCTTGGACCCGGTGGCTTAAAACTCATGCTGGGCATGCAAGCGTGCATGCCCAAAATCCCTAGGAGAGAATGGAGGAGAAGGGACTGTAGCATGGTCATCCCCCTGGGGCGGGGGGGTGATTTCTCACTCTCTCTTCTTGTCTCTCTCTGTCTCTCTGGCTAGCACAAGCACTCTATAGCACAAAAATCTCTCTAAAAACAAACCAAAAAAAGCTACACAAAACATAATTAAGGGAAGTAAAATGCAATACATTCTATATTTTCTCTCATTCAGTCTTCAAATAGTACTGACTGATGAAGAAGTAAACTGTGAAAGTCTATCATGATAGACACATTTTCTTCTACTTCAAAAATTTAATTTACAAATATTAAAATTATAAAAATCTTGACTAAATATGTAATACTTCCCACGTCCTGCCCTTGTTCCTCTCACATTGCTCTTCATTTTTTTTTTTTTACTTTATACACTACTTTTAAATAATATGAAAATAAGCTATTAATATTAAGGTTTGAGCCTCAGCATTAACAGGCATAGCCTTGATAGTTATTGTATCCCATAGGTCAATGGGGGACAGTTTCTAGAAATGACAGTATCTAAACTCCATAACTTGCCCCATCAGGAACTATTATAAAAGCTCCCTCAATGTTTCCATAATACTTTATTTAGTTGTTTATTTAATTAATAATAAATTAAATATTATAGCATAACTCAAAGCACTTTCCCTGGCCTATAGCTCTTACAACAAAAAGTGAGGTTAAATCTTTACAATTAACATGTAAACTCTCTGAAAGTAGCAAATTTTTGTTTTGTTCACTGATGTCTGTCAAGGGCCTAGGACTGTACTCAACTTAGAGTATTCAAAATATTTATAAAATGAGCAAAAAGTTTAGATTATTAATAATGTATTGGTTCTTTTTACATGCTGTGCTGAATCATTGTACGGATTGGAATAACTGCGGTATTAAGAGAATCTTTAGCTAGATAAGCGATTTGTAGTAGAGTACCTGAAGATGGTGGGGAGGCTCAGTGCTCCTTTGTAGAATTTGAGGCAGGGAAAAGATACAAGAGGACTTTATGGTGTTCATGGAAAAAAGGAGTTAAATTGTGATTTTTTTTTTTAATGCACAAAAGTTTTGAAATCTATGTGTAGTTTTTTCATAGTGAACTTTACAAATAACCCCCTCACACTACCTGTGTAAACTCCGTGTAAACAATGTCATCGACTTCTGTGCTGGAGCCCAGGTTACAAATATAGAAGGTGGACATCACCCTTTCCAGGACTTCATGTCGATGGTGGCTCTGTTTTCTGGATAAGAAAGCTGGCGTGTGGCCAAGCTGGGAAACTGAGTGCAGACGCTCTTACCCCATTAGTGGTTTCTGACCTGTAGAACACAGCATAAGCCTGTGTTTAACTATTTCAGAACTGTGGTAACTGTCAGACGTTCTAGTGCCTGGCTACTTTATCTGTACACAGGAAAGCAAAACCACAGGCCCCAAAGTGAATTTATTTCTTCTTCCTCCCGCTTTCCCTATCATCCTCTCAGTGGATTCAGTATTTTTTGTTCTTTAGTGAACCGAACCGTTAATTTTCTCAAGAGACTAATTTAATTCCTTAGCTTTTTAAATGAGAAGGATTTGCTGAAGAATTTCTCTAAAGTCTGTACAGGCTTGTTATAACACACTGCCAACAAGAATTTGAATTCAGCCTCATTCCTTGGGAATGTTTAAGAAATTGGCATTCCCAGCATCTCACTGACTGCCATGTAAAAATTTAAAGGGCCCTTAGTCCTCCTCTCACACTCCTTTGTGCTAGAGCGTAGACCTTGAGCACTGACTGTCCCACTCCTACATCTCACTTAAGAGAAAGAAATACAGGCCCCAGAAATGCTTTCTCAGATAAGACGAACATTCTGATAACTAAAAATTCCGATGTGCTTCAATTAATTTTGCATAGATCTTAATGGAAATAATCTGGTAGAGTTTTTGTTTGTTTGTTTTTTCCATGAGAGATTTTTTGTACAGGGTGCATGCTCTTGCTGGAGAGTCAGAGAGAGACAGAGAGACAGAAATTACCCTCCAGGAAGGATGGCCACATCACATCCCTTCTCCATTATCCTCTTGGGATTTTGGGCATGCACATACATGCACCTGGTGTGAGTTTAAGCCATCTGGGATTCAAATTGCAGTTGACTATGTAGGAGTCCAGCGATGTAACCATTATGCTATCTACTGGTCTTATAGAGTTTTAAGAGAGCCTTAAAAATTTCTACATAAGTAAAGAGAAGTCCATGTGACAAAGGACATCTAACGCAATTGTTAAGTGGTACAACAGAAATATTGGAACAAGATTTTAGAGCTATTGGGACTTTCCTACAGATCCATTAAGTACATCATTAGATTAGATCACTTAAATCAGTCAGCTCATAAATGATCAATGGAAATTAGACAGCTAAAAATATTACCCAGCACAGATATTTTGTAGAGAATGAACTAGCGTATCTACCATGGTTGCCATTCAAACATCTGTGAGATTAGTAATGCTTTTTAGAAGCTACACAGATAAGATTATAAGGATTTGTAGGTGGGAAATAAAATATATAGCTTGTAGGCCATATCTTCTTTAACTCTTTTCTGCTTTTCTGCCTTCTGTTTTTCATCAATCCATTGAGGTTACATAGCTGTGACTCAAACCATGATGACAAAGATGAATCAGAGATGGCACCAGGGTCCAGAAATCTTGGCCAGTCTTACAACAAATTGTTCATCTATCAACCAGAAATAATGCAGTGGTCTGGTTCAGTGATGGTGGCCCAGCAATGTTAATTAGATTATTTGGGAATTATTTTTACTTAGGTGGAGCCTTTTATCTTATTTATGCTTCTTCACATTATACACATTGAAAAAAATCAATAATTTTTTAAAACTTATCAAAGTTTGAGTCTATGTTGGTAAGAAAAATGTTGAGATTGACATAGGATTCTTTTCATAATACAAACTTTACATGTCTTTTTGAAAGACTCTCTCTTAACCTTAGTTCTTTGTTTTCCCCAAATGCCCAGGTGTTGCCATGTTATTTTCTATTATCTGGACTCTCAAAACAATAAATATTTCTCTTGGTTCAAGTTCAAAGAATATAACCTGATGATATATCCAAGTAAAAAATGAAAACTGATGACATCAATTATTAATATTTTCCCAGTCCCAACTTTAGACATAGGTTTCTTTGGCTGGTCTTATGCTAGGTCTCTCAAACAATGTGTACCAAGTAAGGCCTCAGATTAAGTTCATTTTAATTTACTTTCACTTAGAAAAGAATTATTGCTTAAGGATTTGAGCTTGAGAGTGTTACTCATCTGGATTCCATTAGTAGATTGCCACTTAAATGTTTCATATCCTTAGACAAGAGACAAGTTTTTAAACTTCGAATATTCACTTTCTTCACCTGTGAAAAGGGGAAAATACTATTTACCTTCCTGGTTGATTATAAGACATAAATGAGATAATGTATACCAAATGCTTAATGCTGTCCCCAAGCTTAATGACAGCTAGTTTAACAACATGGTGTTAGGGGCCTATGGTTTGGTTGGGCAAATAAGACTCATGGCTGAAAATACAGAAATTACTGGAAATAAAAGACGTGCCCCAAATTTGAAGTTTAGAGAAGCATTATTTGAAGAGGTCTGACATCTCCCTACAGGGTAGTGAGAGAAGGCCAGCCCACCTCAGAGTGGCATAGGGGGAGAACGAGAGGGTAAAGAGGAGAGACTCAGGTTTATGAATGCACAGCGCTGGTGAGAAAAGGCTGCTTCCTCTCTTCGTTGAAGCCAGGAGTACTTATGCTTGTTGAAGTCAAATGAAAGGAGCCTCAAGATCTGGGAAGTCTGCAATGTGTCTTCCCTTGGTCTAGAGTCTAGCTTGTCTACTTGCACTTGTTTTCTCAAATAGGGGTGGTAGTGCTGAAGAGAGGTCACTAATTCCAGGGAGAGTGGAAAAGGATTTCACAGAAGCATCAAACCCTGAATTAATTGGAAGGGGGAGCTCAGGAGTCAGATGAGAGTAGGGGATCAATGATGCTCAGAACATCACAGGGAGAACTGGGGTCCTCTGGAAGAAGTGGGGGACATTCATAAGGAACTAGCAATGCTTGGAGAGAAAATGACTTGAAAAGAATATGAGAATGAAGTTCTAAAATAAACTACCAAATCTTAAGAACAAGATAAGGCTCTATTTATATATTTATTTTTAGAGTTTTTACCATAGAGTGTGTGCACTCATGAGAGAGAGACAGAGAGAGGGAAAGTGGGATATCATCCCCCAGTCTGGATAGCTATGCTGCAATCTTTAACCCACCACTTTCCTTGGCATTCTGGGCACACATACACGTGCACCAGGAGTGATATTTCTTTTTCTTTTTCTTTTTTCTTTCTTTCTTCCTTCCTTCCTTCCTTCCTTCCTTCCTTCCTTCCTTCCTTCTTTCTTTCTTTCTTTCTTTCCTTCCTTCCTTCTCTTCTTTTTCTTTCTTTCCTTCTCTTCTTTCCCTTCCTTCCTTCCTTCCTTCCTTCCTTCCTTCCTTCCTTCCTTCTTTTTCTTTATTTCCTTCTCTTCTTTCTCTTTCTTCTTTCTTTCTTTCTTTCTTTCTTTCTTTCTTTCTTTCTTTCTTTCTTTTTTTCTTCTTTCTTTTTTCTTTTTTCTTTCTTTAGGGTTTTATTTATTTATTTTTTTGCCTTAGGGCACATATCCTCACCATAGACAGTAAGAGACAGTGAGAAGGAAAGTGAGAAATCAAACCCTAGGGAGGATTGTCACACTGAAATCTCCTCTCCTCCCAGGATCTTGGGCATGCACGCATACACATCAGGCATGACTTTTAGGCCACTGGTACTTGAACCACAGCCAGTCATGTGGGAATCTAGGACCTTAACCACCATGCCATCTATTGGCCCCAATAAGGCTGTTCTTTTTTTTTTTTAAACTGCCCATGAAATCAGATGGATGTATTAATGGAACTCCTTACCAGAAGAAAAAGGGGAGTTTGTGAAGTTACATTTGTGCCATCTTGGAGAAAATATGTTTTAAACATTTTTGCTCTTAAATAGGATCAATCTTAAGATGTGATATTTCTCCTTTCAGTTTGTTATGTTTGTTTTCTTTATTTCATAGAATTTCTATAAGCTTAGACCAATGTTATATATATATATTTCTTCTAATTTCCCCTCTCCTCATGAAAATACATGAACCCCAGTTATGCTATATATCTCTTTATATACTCTATGTATATTTGTGCTTTACTCATAACAAGAGTAAGATTTTTTTTTCCACCTCTCAAGAACCAATTTTTACCTCTTTGGGAGCAATATTGCCCCTGTTGAGAATGTATGGATTTGAATGACAAAGAGACAAGCCCCTCATTATACTGGGTCTTAGTTTCTTCATTCCTAAAATTAAGAATTCAGTTCAATTCCATAAACATGGCTTATGCTCTAGACATTGTTCCAGGACTTGGGAGTACAAAGAGGAAAGGGATATGGATGCTGCTAAAGAGAGTGACACTGTGGTTCTGTGTGGAAGAATTAAGTACGTAACATCAATTTCTTCTATAGCAAGGTTTGTGATGGGCATAGTTTTACTTGGATGGTGGCTTTATACAGTTTTTTTCTCTTCTGATTTCAACTGAAAAAGAAGAATCCTAAAAAGGTTAGCATTGGGAAGATCTTAGAGATCATGTCTTCAAAACTTTGTGGGTTCCCAGACAGAAAGGGCAGAGCAGCTGCTGATGGTGACATGGTTGGCTGTTAACAGTTCAGTTGGGGCTATCATTTCAGTCCCAACTCTGTCACCAACAGACTGGTGATTGAATTTTTGACCATTTCTTGCTTTCCGTATTCTCGTGTGTAATAGTTAGGGGATGACTTAGAGGACTTTCCAAGTCTTCTTTAATGAAGAAAAATGTATGAGTGTAAGATTTTTTTTTTCTTATGTGCACAATGAAATGAACTAATACTCAAAGGCAATGTAGCACATAAATGTTCCATAACAGTGTATACCTTCGCTTTAGGAACAAAAACTACAAATAAGTCAGGATGGATGTTAGCCTGACTTTTAAAATACCATTTTTTCATGTATCTTCATAGACCTAAGTCAGCTGAAATCATTCTCTTATTTTCTTTACTCTTCACACTTTTTAAAATTCAGAATGCACACTTGAAGTTCCAACTGAAGTGATTTCTTTAGCATATTTGAAATTTGATTTGGGATATACTGCCTACCATTTCAGTTCTTAGTTGAACAATCAGCAGTTTACATTAAGTAACATTAAATTGAGTCGCCATTATGAAAAGATTATTGGCAATAACCTGTCTGCTCCCTTCTGGATCTCATTTACCTCCGTGGTATTCCTTAACATCTTCTTTTCATCTATAGGATGGAAGCCAAGATGGGCTAATTCTTCATCATGATTTAGCACTAAATCATCTTGATTATTCTCTGATGTGTGTTCTCAGCCTCAGAATGTCCTCCTATAGTGTTCTACCCAGCGCGGCACATAGCAGCGTTCCCCAGAGACATTTCATCAGTACTTTATGTGATGCCAAAATAACGTCGACACTGCAGAATACGCTTCGTAGTTACCCTGCTTGCTTCTCTTTCTCAGCTGTCAAAGATCATGCAGATGGTTTGGTGAAAAGTCTGCATTTACTCCCACAGAGTGTCCTTCACGTTTCTATTTGATAATCATTTTTAACTTTCATTTCTAATCATCTTATTATTATGATTCAAACAGCTTTATTTTGAGAAGGAGGATAGACACAATTTTCTCCAGATGAGAGGGTAGTAGTCCTTTCCTGGAAGCTTGGGAGAAAAGATTCACCACAGCTCACACATTCTCCTTGGATTTCATTCTGGTGCAGAGTATTGTGGGGAAGGGAAGAGAAGGCCGCAGGCCTCACTGAGACGAAGTGCCGTCCTAGGACCTGAAACATTTCTTTGATGATGGAAAGGCTCTAGCTGTACTATGTGATACAGTAGCTACTGAGCACTTGAAATGTGGTTATTGTGACTGAGAAAGGGGGGTTTTAATTTTATTTCATTTGTCCTAATATAAATGGAAATAGTCATATGTGATTAGTGGCCATATTCACGCTCAGCCTCAGGAAGCAATGTGCTTAGACCTAGGGCCGTGGGAATCCTTTAAAGTTTGAGCCTATATCTCTACTCTCCTGGGTTCCTGTAGGATATTTTTACTTCACTTTAACAAAATAGGGACACTCTTCATACCCGCTTCTTAGTGCTGCTGTGGTGAATGAAGGAGATAATCCATACAGAACATTTGATACAGTGCCTTTTGCATTATACAGGCTACACATGTTAGATGTTGCTTTAATTATTTCTTTTTCCCCCTTTTTATTAATAAAGAAGATTTTTTTGCCTTAGGATATGTGCACTTGCCAGAGAGAGAGAAATAGAGACAGTGAGAGGGAAATTGAGAAATCACCCCCACAGGGGATTGGCCATACCACAATCCTTTCTTCGATCTCCTCCCAGGATCTTGGCCATACATGCACACGTGCCTGATGTGAGTTTCAAGCCACCGGATCTGGAACTTGAACTGCAACTGGCCATGTGGGAGTCTAGCACATAACCACTACTTCATATGCTGGCCTCTTAAATAATATTTTGATTAAAAGATATGATTTAGGGGACCAGCAGAGTGGTTAAGGTGATGGATTGCCACATGGCTTACCCCAGTTCTAGTCCTGGACAGGGTGACTTGAAATTCATGCTTGGTGCATGTGTGTGCATGCTCAAAATCCCAAGAGGAGAATAAAAGAGAAGGAATTGTAGCGTGACCAACCCCATCCCCCCTTGAGGGGTTGATATCTCATTTTCCCTTTCTCTGCCAAGAAAAAAAAAAAAAGAGAGAGAGAGAGAACGAGAGAGAGGGATGATTTAGATTCTTGCATCAGGAAGTTGAACAAATGTATTCAGATCCTAAGGTTGAATTTCTCCCTCACAGGAACAAAACCAGTTCCAGAAAGACCAAGGATGTAGAAAGTGCTTTCTAAACGAACTTTGCAATCAGGGATTCCCACGGCCCTAGGTCTAAGCACATTGCTTCCTGAGGCTGAGCGTGAATATGGCCACTAATCACATATGACTATTTCCATTTATATTAGGACAAATGAAATAAAATTAAAACCCCCCTTTCTCAGTCACAATAACCACATTTCAAGTGCTCAGTAGCTACTGTATCACATAGTACAGCTAGAGCCTTTCCATCATCAAAGAAATGTTTCAGGTCCTAGGACGGCACTTCGTCTCAGTGAGGCCTGCGGCCTTCTCTTCCCTTCCCCACAATACTCTGCACCAGAATGAAATCCAAGGAGAATGTGTGAGCTGTGGTGAATCTTTTCTCCCAAGCTTCCAGGAAAGGACTACTACCCTCTCATCTGGAGAAAATTGTGTCTATCCTCCTTCTCAAAATAAAGCTGTTTGAATCATAATAATAAGATGATTAGAAATGAAAGTTAGTATTGACTCCCTGAAGTTAATATTTTCTCCCTCTCAACAGTCTCCAATCCTTCTCAACATTGACTTTCCTCCTATCTCATGATGTGTCATTGTTAAAAATTTTATAAAGCCACGTTCTTCACAGAATACAGTTAGCAATGGTCAGATTTATTCTGCTTTCAATTACATGTTTGCTATATGACATTTGTGGAAACAAATAGACTTCTGTGGAGAAAACTTTAAATGTCAACTTGCTGAACACCACCACCTCTGCAGGTCATTCCTTTTCTTTCCTTTCTTCAGAGAGGTTTTTGCTACAGGGAGTGTGTGCTCACCAGAAAGACAGAAAGACAGAAAGCGAGAAATCACTCCCCCCAGGGAGGATGGCCACATCGCAATCCCTTACCCTCCATTCTCCTCTCAAGATCTTGGGCAGGGGGAACCAGCATAATGGCTATGTCGCTGGACTCCCACGTAGTCGACTACGGTTCGCGTCCCAGACCCAGTGGCTTAAAACTCACGCTGGGCGTGTGTGCGTGTGTGCCCAAGATCCCGAGAGGAGAAGGGATTGTGGCGTGACCATCATCCCTCCTGGGGGGTGATTTCTCTCTTTCTGTCTCTATGTCTCTCTCTGTCTGTCTGGCGAGCGCACGCACCCTATAGTGAAAATCTCTCAAAAAAAAAAAAAAAAAAGATCTTGGGCAGGCCCGCACACACATCCGGTGTGAGTTTAAGCCACCAGGTCTGGGACTCGAACTGCAGTCAACTACATGGGAGTCCAATGACATAGCCATTACGCCAACTGCTGGTCCCTCTGTAGGTCATTTCTGAAGTAACTTGCAATCTGCAATTTGAGTTGCCAATCCCTTCCACGTACATGGGAGTAGAGCAATCAATGAGTGTTTAATTGTATTAATAAGGATGGCCTTAGAATGGGTTGATAACTGGGAAGAACAAATGTATTTTTTTACTGGTCAACATCAGTTAGTTATCTTTCATCTGATGCTTTCAAATATGTATCATAAAATTGAATTACGTAAACTACACCTTTGGGAGCTACAGAGGAATTTAAGGTGCATTTCTGTAACAGCAGACTGTTCTTGAATGCCAATAGAAGTACTCTGACATCTATGTTCATGGAAATTAAACTCATGATCAGTGAAATGATGATCAGTACCTCATGTCAGCCCAATGTGCCTTACATTTTCCTATTAAGAGTCAAAATAATAAGAAACAGCTCTAGACTGTTATGCCTCCTTTTTGCTTTTCATTTCCGTATATTGTCGACATAAATGGCAAAGGATGTTGGGGCTTTTCTCTACCTTTCCCCCAGAATTAAAGCTGATACTTCTATTTTATCTTTCATTTTTTTCAATGAAAGAAAAGAGAGACAGAGGGAGAGAGAGAGAAAGAGGTTTATTTTTGAAATTTAAAATTTTGCTGTGGGGCATGTGCTCCCGAGAGAGAGAGAGAGAGAGAGAGAAATCACCCCCAGGAGAGATGGCCATGCTACAATCCCTTCTCTTCCATTCTCATCTTGGGATTTGGGGGCACATACACACATGCCCAGCAAGTTCTTCAAACTGCTGGGAAGGGGACTCAAACCACAGAAACAGCTATGTGGAATTTAATCACCTTAACCTCTGGGCCACCTACTGGCCCAAGCCAAGTACAGGTATTTTTGACAGGGTCTCTCTGTGGCCATCCTCTGCCCCAGTCTCGCTAGCTAGCTAGGATAACAGTTGCATGCCATGGTGCCCGGCCTGTCCAGGTTGGTCTGGAATCTGAACCACAACCTTTCATGGGGTTTCAGGCTTGTGCAGTGGTTCCATAGTGCTTGCGCCCTTGTGGCTGGGCCTAACAGTGACTTCCCTATTCTGTCTCCTGCTCAAAGTGGTACAGGGTCGAATGGCTGCTGTAATTGGGCCTGTCTTTTTTAAGGACTTTGTGGAGGTCTGCAGACCTGAGTGCCTTCATTAAATCTAAACTCATAAGCAAGGGTGTCAGAGTATCTGAGCCGTGAGTGAAATAGAACCTGCAACATCTGACCGAGTGTGCCATCCTTCCGCAGAAGATAATTTGTAGTTTGTTTTCTTTCTCTTGCTGAACTGCTATTCTCTACCTTTTAACCTCCTTTCCAAAAAAAAAGAATACAGGCAGCTCATACCATTCTCTATTTTCCTACTGATTCTCACTGATAATAATAAAATGTGATCCCAATATAAATTAATTAAAGATTTTCATTAAACTTCAATCCTGAAACATTTTAATGGACTGACTGCTTCAATTGTTTTTGTTTTAATTTGTGAAACACAGGCTTCTTGAATCATGATTCCTAATATTTTCCTAGGAATGAGACCACATTAAAATCTTAATTAGTCCCTTAAGCTTTACAGGCATTATTTTATTTTTATGTCTGATGCCAGTTTAACACAAAGTACTTTTGCAGTAATTTTCCTTTGGAATTCCATTTTTTTTTTTTTTATCTTTGAGGTTAAGCTTTGAGGTTTATGGAGAATGTGTACAGGGAGGGCAACTGTTATATCAATCATACTTAATCAGTTCTTTTTTTCATAGTTACTTGCAGGGTGAGACTATGCAGAGAAAATCTAAACTAAATAATTATTTTCTAAAATCCTTTTTAAATCATGTGAACATTTAACTGTGGAATTTATGAGAAAGAATTTGTTGTTACAAGAATGCTGTTCATTTTGATACTATTGGATATTTAGTTTTCAATCAGAAGTGGTGTGTTATCATTATTTTAATTTTATATTGTTAATATACAAGGTGGGAAGAAGGTTTTATGTTGTAAATATAATTTTTGGTGCCCTTTTCAGGACACTTGAGCCATCTCCCTGAGGCTGTCACTGTGGGATATTTATATATATTAGTTTGACTCTATTAATACACTGTATTGATCTACACTTCATCTAATTGGTGAGAGGATATTAATGGATTCCATTAGTCCATTTTCTAATTTCCACATGTTCTGAGCACAATAAATCCTTACTTCCTCTATTAGTAAGGCAGAGCTTCTGACAGAACCAGTTAAAAACAGGACAAAGTAAATTTCTAGCAAAATTCATTAGTGCAAGTAGGGTCCACTTGAATATTTCTAAAACCTCTCCTATAGAGATAGCAATTCTATTTTAAAAGAAAAAGAAAATGCCCTCAATAGTATATTACACGCATACATTTGTTAACACAATATGTGCAAAATCTTTCCTATAACAATAGGAACTGCATTCTAAAAGGAGTAGGGCTTATCCTGAATTCCCCATCTCATGTGATTATTATATGGATTTCAAGAAGTATTGTCTAGGAGAAAGACCTATGCAGCTCAAACAGTGAGGTCTACTTATCAGATCTGCTGTAAGCAACAGAAAAAAATGTCTGTTAAATGACTAGCATAGTGCCTGGAATACACACTAAGTACAGTAGTTATTCTTATTATAGGGACTGTTTCTCTTCTCTAGTAATTTAGATAACAGTGAGAGGAGTTGTAAACACACGCTTTTTGTCACCCTTCTTTGAGAGTTTTTTTTTCTCTCTCTCTCTTTTTAGGTTTTTGCCATAGGACAAGTGAGTGAGCTGCCAGAAAGAAGCAGTGAGAGGGAAAGTGAGTTATCATTCCCAGGAGGGATGGCTGCGTTGAAATCTCTTTTCCTCCATTCTTCTTTTGGGATTTTGGGCACACACACATACATACCTGGAATGATTTTCAAGCCTTTATCTTACAGCTATAACAATAATAGGAAACCAGACATAATCCTAAAGAACCCCACAGCAAAGTTAATAAAATTTTTGGTTATATAGTGTTTAAACCATCTACGCGAAATAAAACCATTTGGGAATTTGTAAGATTAAGCCATGAATTAGAGTGTTGGAAGAGAAATGAGAGGTGACTCGATTGATCTCTTTTATGATCTAGGGAAGGAATATGACTCTCAGGAAAAAAGGAGAAACTTGCAGTAGATTCCAAAGCTATTGCATTTACCAAGCCAAGAATATAACAAGATTTTTTCACTTCACTCACTTTTACATTCTTTCCAATATTTCACAATGTTCCCACCTTAGTAAACACTGATTTGGGAACCATGCTTTGACTTTAGAGAATGTTTATAGAGTGCCTGCCATGTGCAAAATGCTATGCTCAATGTTGTGAAAGGTGTGAAGATAAACAAGAGCTCGGCCCTTAAAGAAACTTTCATACACACACACACACACACACACACACACACACACACGTCTATATATTCCTTTCTTATATATAAATTTACAGCACACGCAACACCTGAGGCTCCATATGGTCCAATCTATAAGTGGTGTAACACAAGATACAGCAATTTCTACTGGCTTTTTGGGAAAAGAAAAAAAAAAAAACTTAAATCTTGAAGATTTTTTAAAGAGGTTTTACATAGTATACATATATATTTGGGATCTTTTTTTTTCCCTTGCTGATTTCCCACTTATAGTAGAAACAAATTTATCATTCTCATTACATATTCCTCTTATCGCCACTGTACTCTCTTCACCACCGTATTCCCTTCTATACTCTCTTTTTTATTAACAAAAATGATAAAATTTTCCACCAGTCCTTTTTTGTTTTTCTTTAAAAGTCATTAAAAATTAACCTTTCCATCCTCTTAAATCTTTTCTAGACTCCTGGTGAAATGTTTCTTTCTATAATACTTTGTAATGGTAAGTGATACTGTGTTAAAAATGGATGAATCTTTGGCAACAGAGGATAAAAGTTCTTTCACAAGTTTGGATAGCTCACTCTTCTATGTCTCATGATCGAAGATGCTATTACTAAACAATAGTTTTGATCTTGACTTTGGCTAACGAGTTGATTATTGATGATTACAAGACTTATGCAAAGACTCAGTTGCTTTGCATACTCTATTCCCTAAAACATTGAGAAGACCTGTAAATCACTAGAATTTCTAATGTATTCTGTGTATTGAAATAGAGAATGTACTATTCTTTTTTTTTTTTTTTGAGAGGTTTTTGCTATAGGGCATGTGCACTTTCCAGAAAGACAGAGACAGAGAGACAGAAAGTGAGAAATCACCCCCTGGGGGATTGGCCACACAGCAATCCCTTCTCCTCCATTCTCCTCTTGGGATCTTGGGCACTCATGCACACATGCCCAGAATGAGTTTAAGTCACGGGTTCTGGGACTTGAACCACTGTGGTCGATTACATGGGATTCCAGTGACATAGCCATTATGTCATCTGCTGGTCCCGAGAATATAATAGTCTCTTCACAGTCTTGCATGAAAATTTCTTTTACATGAAAGAAAACTTTATTTATTTTTTTTAGAGATTTTTGCTGGAGGGTGCGTGCACTTGCCAGACAGACAGAGAGAGACAGAGAGACAGAAAGCGAGAAATCACCCCCCAGGGGGGATGGCCACACTGCAATCCCTTCTCTTCCATTCTCCTCTTGGGATCTTGGGCACGCACGCACACGCGTTCTGCATGAGTTTTAAGCCACCGGGTTCGAGACACAAACCACGGTCGACTACGTGGGAGTCCAGCGACATAGCCATTACGCTAACTGCTGGTCCCATGAAAGAAAACTTTTTGAAAAGTTATCGATATGCATGTTTGCTTTAGAAGTTACAATCTTAAAGGAGCAAAATGTGAATGATCATTTATCCTGTGATCAGAGAAAGATTTGATGAATTTGGAGGCAGAGATAAAGGCAAGAAAAGGGGTGCAGAGCACTTAGAGGGTATAATCAGAGTCTCCTCAAAACCCAAAAGTTCTTGGATCACTTTGTGTTCTACAAGCTTACTCCACATTTTTTCTCTTTCTTTTGTTCTTTTTCTTTCCTCTTTCTCTATCTTTCTTTCTTTTTTTTTTTTTTTCTGTCAATAAAAGAAACCATTCCATGCATTATGAATCTTATAGTTCAGGTAAGAAACCATAGTTTCTCATCCCAAAAGATTCAGTGACTTTCATATGTGAATTAAGTGGAAATTTGACATCTGATTAACTCTCTTCTACAGTTAAGACAATGTGGATTTTAGCTGTTTGTCTTTTAATCCAGTGACTAAGATTATCATTCCATTTTCTTTCTGCCATATATAGTTATTTCATCTTGTCTCCAGGATATCTTAAAAGTGATCTGGGTATGAGTTAGCCAGTGGCATGATGGTAGAAGTGACTGAATCCCATATAGTCAACTATGTAGTTAGAGTCCCGGACATGGTGGCTTGAAAAACATGCTGGGTGCTTATGCGGGCATGCTCAAAATCTTGAGAGGAGAAGGGATTGTGGCGTACTTATCTTCCCTGGAACGTACTTTTTTCACTTTCTCTCTCTTTCTCTGTGTTTCTCTCTGATGAGCACACACACCCTATTGCCAGCTAGAACAAACAAAAACATTCATGTGGGTAAGCCTTTGTACAGTTTCTTCCCAGACTTTCCAGTCTTTTCTTGGACTCAGTTTTTTAGGTAGCATTTTCAAGCTTAACTAATGTCTGTGTGTTTCTTATCAGTGGTTTTATGACACTTGCTATGATTCACCTTTCACACCACAGCTTTGTCACAAGGAGTCCCACACACTTGCCAAGGCCTTTCCTAAAGGGTATGAGTTCTCTATTGTCAATGTTTATTGACATGTCATCCTGCTCTGTGAACACTATCAAAAGAGGCACTTTATAATTTCCCTCCTCTCTTAGATGTATCAGCATATTCAATAAATATTTATAGGGACCAGCAGTTAGCACAATGGCTGTGTTGCTGGACTCCCATGTAGTTGACTGTGGTTGGAGTCCTGGACCTGGCGACTTAAACTCACGCTGGGCACGTGTGCGTGCATGCCCAAGATCCTGAGAGGAGAATGGAGGAGAAGGGATTGTGGACTGGCCATCCCCCCTGTGCAGTGATTTCTCGCTTTCTGTCTCTCTGTCTGTCTCAGTCTTTCTGGTGAGTGCATGTGCCCTATAGCACAAACTTCTGAAAAAAAAAAAAAAAAAAGAAAAGAAAAGAATAAAAGGAAGAAATATTTATAGAACTGAATTACCAAATATTTTAGAAATTTATGTTATGAAACTTGTTGAGCAATTACAGCTAAGCTATTCTAGTCAGATAGAACTATTAAAAGAGTAATTTACTACTACCCTTTACTTACTATGGGACTTATTTTAAGCAACCAATGATTGAACATATTTTATAGGCCAGATACTTTACCTACATTAACTCAATTAATCTTATCAAAACCATGAAGGTAAATATTATTATCATTATTTTATGGATGTAGAAACTGAAGCTCAACGAAATCATGTACTTTGCTGTATGTCCAAGAAGTAACAAATAGCAAATAAGGGTTCACGATGTCATGGGTTTTAGACCTAATAGGCCTTGCTGCCTAGCACCGGACTCTGACTAGCTTTACAAGGTGCAAACAGAACAAGATAGTCAGTGAAACTGAGTCAGAAGAAACAAAAACGATTACATTATTTTCTCCAATTTCTGCTGAGGTCAGGCCTTTCTTAACCATGTAATTATTTCTATAATAATAAAGATTATAAAAATAAGATAGTCTGAAGAGTAATTTTAGGCAAATGACAACTTTATAGGTACATAAGTATCATTGCAGTGTTCAGAGTTTGAACACATGTTGGACATTAATTGGACTCAAATTCAGATGTGTTGTGATATTGGCTAGGAACAGTACAGAAGGCCTCGAAAACTTCATTTATCACATTGTTACCCAGCCTCAAGTTCTCTCTTCACAGACATGGAAAACTGATTTATTCTACACGATTGGGTCATCTGAAAAGTCATGATATATTTTTCTATGCAAAAATATGTCATGACTTTTCCAACAACCCAATATTTATTATGATAGTATTTAGATTTATTGGATTCCAGAACTTGAATTCAAATTGTATTCCCTTCTATATATGTCATTTGCATATTTGTGATTTGTCTACATAAATTATTTACATTTGAATCAAATCCCTCTTGAAAAATACCCCATCCAGGGAACTTGCTATTGTGTAATTATGAAATCACATTTCTAATTCCTATATTTTGCAAATTAGAAGTGGGACTCCCTGTTGTGCATTCGTACTTTGGGATATTACAGCCAGCAAAGTCTACTAATTATTTTATTTTACTATAAGGATGAAGCATACTTGTTTTCGTTTTTATTATTTGATAATGAAACTGGGTAGACTGACTAAGTGATATCCTCTTATTATTCAGGATAGCACCAACGGTGTAAGTTGAGGAACGTTTTATATTGATGAATTATAATATTTGTGTGTGTGTGTGTGTGTGTGTGTGTGTGTGTGTATGTGTGTTCCTATGTCTCTGACCTTCTCTGCTCTCCATTGTCACTGGTGTATAAATTTGGTGTTCCTCCCAAAAGGTAACTGAGCCTATTTGAGTGAATATGTGTAAAAGTCATTATGAAAAAGACATGCCAGGTAGCATTCTCTTAAAAGTCTCTTTTGACAGAAGGAAATGTACCCGCTGTAGCCCTAAGTTTTTTCAGATCAAGCCTTCTTTCCCAAGTTATGCTTCATTGAGGAATCACATTTCACCCTCCATTATAAGAATAATCTTTATTAGTTTTTGAGCAAATATTGTCACGCTTTATAATGATTTATACATATTCTCTTAACATTTCTTAGAGGTTTTACTTCCATCAATGGTCAGCAACTGCTCTGTTCAAACATTTTGAAAACTGTTGAGTAGGTGTCACTCATCTTCAAAGGGACAATGATGCCTAGAATGAATAAAGAAAATGATCGTCTTCCATCTTCCAAATGGCAATATGTTATGTCCTTAGAGTCATTTCCTATTTTCAGCAAAATCATTATCTCCAACATTTCAAAATAAGTTGTCCTGTTTTATTCAAAACTATAATGGCAATATGTACCATCATTTTATGACGATAAGTAAAATGCTCCCAAGAAACGTACATGTACCATCAGTTATGAGATGCATCCCAATTTTAGGGATATTACAATATAAAAATGTGGGCATTTTAGAATGATAGACCTAATTTCTCTTTTTATCAGTAATTCCCCTAAATCAAAACAAACTCCAAAGTTTATCACTTTTACTTTGTGAGTGAAGTTCAATTTGAGTCATTTTAATAACAAAACAAGTGACCAAATAGGAGATATCAAGACTTAACAAATAAATTATTTAATATGGATGAAACTGCTGAGAATGAAAGAAAGAAGTTACACATAAGTTACTTTCAGAAACTTTAGTATGTTTAATACATTATTTTAACTTTGGGCAATGTATTTTCTGCTATGTAAAAATGCAGTAATGTGGATCTGGAAATCCTTCTAGCTATGAAGCATTACTAATTGCAATAGAATGTAACACAGTCTTATAAATGAAAAAAAATGAAATTCAAGCAATAATTGTTTGAATTGTACATTGATTCCATAGACTTCCTAGATAACACATTTGTAAACACTTAATCTCTGTGCTAACATGACAATTTTATGTTATTTATAAGCAAACTCAACCTCCTCGTGCATGAATTATTTTGTAGAAGACAATGAAGAACTTTCACAACAACATAAACTTTCTGAGGTCATCAAGGTACTATTAAGTAAATTATTGCCCCATATCCCTAAATGACACCTAGTGGTCAGGAAGAATGTAATTCACCTTTCAAAGTGCTGAATTTACTCCCAGGGAGTAACGGAGTAGGGGACAGACAACAGAGGATGAATTACACTAAAATGCATTTTCTTGAGTGAATTGGGGCTTAGTGTTGTCTGGATAAAATTAATGCCTTCCATTTATTTCAAACATGTGAAGGCAAAGGTTTACAAATAATTTCAGAAGTCTAATACAAGGCCTTCCCATCTACCTAAATGCAGTAAAGGGCAAGACAAATTCAGTTACCTAACACAGAATTGTGGGAGACAAAAATGTCTGAGGCAATTGGATGAAAAGTATGCTGTGTTTCACCGGGATGGGTCCCTGAGCAAGAAAAGCTGAGAGTGAAATACTATTTGAAAGTTGGCTCTACTTTCTGCAATCCCTGGGTGTTCCAGAAAGGTCTTCCCTGCAGAAATTAAACCTGTCTAACCCTGTAGTCTATGATATCTGCCAGGATCACAGCTCAAGGTGGTATGTCTCAGGCTGTGAACATTGTTGTGTGTATTTATTGAATCATGTCCATCACAAAGAAATTATAAAATATTTTTGCCTTTTGAAAATTTTTCCTTCATTAGCTTTTATGATCTCAGAGAGATTGCATAAACGTCTGGTATCCTACTTGTTATTGCTTTTCCCTTGGGGAATGATGAATGAATCTGGAGTCATTTCTGAATCCTAGAGCCCTGAACTCATTTGATCCTTACTCCAAATTGCCTTGAGCAACTAACTTAAAAAGCACACCGACTTTATGTGATCACATCTTTGCTTTCACTGATGTCTACTCACTCCATTAAGTGTCATATTTAAGACGAATAAAACTAAATGATGCTATTAGAATGGAAGACCACTGAGGGCAAATTCCGTGGTACCACATTTTATAAGATATAGAGAGTTCGTAAAAGAACTCATGGGAAATAGAATTAAAGTATAAGTTTATATTGGTGCAAAAAAATTTTGAAGTCCATGCATGGTGTTTTCAAACATATATTCTTCCACAAACTTTTCAAATACCTCCTTATGTACATTCTCATTCTGGTGCATTCAGGAATGGTCAAGGGAGGAAGTGACATGTGAGGACTTTAGTGTAGAAACCTTAAAGTAAGTGCTTTTATCACCATTTCTCTTGTTCTATCATAACATCAATATCCCACATCAAAGCTCCTCAACCCAGCTGGGTGTCCTAGTGAAGATTTTTATGAAGGGGAGACACACTGGACCCACAGGGGACCTGCAGGAATAACATTTAATAACATTTGATAATGTAGGAATAGCATTTACTAATGAGGGATAACATTTGTTGGTATGAATCAGTGGGACTTTGGGGTTCTTGGTTACTACCACATACTCTATCTGTCCCTCACAGGTACAGGTACACAATGCCAGGCACCCTGTTGAAAGAACCCATTTTTGGACTTTTGTAGATCATTGTTTATACCACTTGAAACCAGGCTTTTATGTATCAGGACTATCTGTGGGTGAAAATAAGAGCACAAAACATTATTTCTATCTTCTCCTACTTTCAGAAATAATCTTTCTTGGGACCAGTAGTTGGCATGATGTCTATGTCACTGGATCCCATGTAGTCAACCCCTGTTCAAGACCCGGACTCAGTGACTTAAACTCATGCTGGGCACGTGTGCATGCATACCCAAGATCCCAAGAGGAGAATGGAGGAGAAGGGATTGCAGTGTGGGGCCATTCTCTCCTGGGGGGTGATTTCTTGCCATCTCTCTGTCTCTCTCTGTCTTTCTGGCAATCTCACATGCCCTATAGCAAAAATCTCTCCAAGGAAAAATAAAAAGAAAAGGAAAAGAAATAAACAATCTTCCTCTATTTCTCGAGAAGGGATTGCAGTGTGGGGCCATTCTCTCCTGGGGGGTGATTTCTTGCCATCTCTCTGTCTCTCTCTGTCTTTCTGGCAATCTCACATGCCCTATAGCTAAAACCTCTCCAAGGAAAAATAAAAAGAAAAGAAAAGGAAAAGAAAGAAACAATCTTCCTCTATGTCTCCTTTGAGAACACTGGGGCCA
>NW_006203092.1:1896931-1905104 GCF_000334495.1 Tupaia belangeri chinensis | reverse complement strand
TATATTAATAGGCCATGTGCACTCACCAGAGAGACAGAAAGACAGAGAGAAGGAAAGCAAGAGATCACCCCCTCCTCAGAGAATGACCACACTGCAATCCCTTCTCCTTCATTCTCCTGTCAGGATTTTGGGCATGCATATGCCCAGCATGATTTTCAAGCTGCTGGGTGGGTCTGAGGCTCGAACCATAGTTGGCCATGTGAAGTCCAGCATTTCAACCACCATGCCACCTGCTGGCCCCTTAGTTTTTTTAAAAATATATTATATCCTTGAAATTAGTTGTGGGTCCTGAGAGCTGAGCTAAAACATCATCAAAAGGACAGGCCTCATGGGACCAGCAGTTAGCATAATGGCTATGCTGCTGGACTCCCACATAGTCTACCACAGTTCGAGTTCTAGACCCGGAAGCTTAAACTCACGCCGGGCGCGTGTGCATGTGTGCCTAAGATCCCGAGAGGAGAATGGAGGAGAAAGGATTGCGGCGTGGCCATCCCCCCTGGGGGATGATTTCTCGCTTTCTGTCTCTCTGTCTCTCTCTGACTGTCTGGCAAGCGCACACACCCTATAGCAAAAACCTCTCCAAAAACCACCACCAACAACAACAAAAAGTGACAGGCCTCATGCCTTACACAGAATCTGACCTTGGTCCAATACTAGCTCATTGTCTTTGAACTTAATTTATACAATAATAGCTAAAATATACTGAGGAGTCACTTACCTGGCAGTCACTGTTCAATGAACAATGCATATTTAGCCTATTAAATCTTTACATTAGCCATATGATGAGGAAACTGAGAAACAGAGGTTAATTTGCCATGGTCACGCAACAAGGTCACCCAGTCTGTCTTCCTTAGAAACTAGTCTGTTAGACTTCTTAACTACATTTCAATTTTTTCTAAAAATTTTCATGTATGAGTTTCTTTGGACACTGACATAAGCAGAGCCTTGGTAACCATATTCCTCTAATTTTCCATGCATGCCAAATTAAGGTTTATTGCCATAAAGGACTAACCTAGTGTCCACCATCATGTTGGCAAAAATTAAGATGTTGATGGTTATTGCAGATATCAACTTGTCATTTTATTATGACACAATATTTAGATGTACAGTATTATACTGAATATACTACTCAAATTCCATGAGCTATTTCAAAGCAATTAAACTACATTTATTTTAAAATGTGATATATTTAAAATATTTCGGCTTCAGCACATTCTCCTTTAAAAAAAAAAACAACGAAACTGTAGACTATGGAACTTTTATTTTTTTGTTATTATTTTTTCTCAAATAGGACAAGATAGCTTTATCAATCTGTATGACAGCCCATGTTGGATTTTGTAGAAAACAAAGTTAAAGCCATAGGTGGCTGTGATAATGTAAAAGTTCTATGCAGTAAATGGCTGGTCAGTTCTTGTCCAAAAATCAGTGACATGCTTTGTTGCAAATAAAATTACTCAGATTAATACTATGAATTATGACACATTTATACCCAGATTCAAAAGTAACATGTTACCAGTTTTAAAAATGACCTCTTTTTGGATGAATATGGAAGATTTATTGCTGAGTGAAGCAAGTCATGCTATGAAACAGAGACATTGTATGTCTCCACTTAACATATACCAACTGTCCACACGCTATAATAGAGACTGAAAGACTGGACAACATCAAAGCGTTAAAAATTGTTATGGACACTATAGGGATAAAGTGAAAGGAGTGTGGGAGAGGGGAAGAGTGTAGGAAAGGAAATTTGGGGAAAAAATAGAAAGGTAAGACATTTGTGGGACACAGATATGGATTATTACTGTTGATGATGTGAATAGTATTCTCAACTGGGCTGAACTGAGGTGTATATCATGCTGGGTAAAGTCTCTTTATAATCAATTCAATTGTGATTGAATATATAAATAATAATAATAAAAATTGAGAAGAAATAGTAAAATGACCTCTTTTGCCTATACTGAAGATGCAAAATATGGAATGATTTATGATTCTTTATAATTAATTAGAATCCAAAATTATATAGTATTACAATTACAACCACTGAAAAGTACCTGTGCATTTCCATATATGTGAAAACCAAAAAAAAAAATTTTTTTAAAATTTTGTACTAAAAGTAAAAAAATTCACAAAAAACAGAACTAATTATTTTGAAAATTGTTTTCTATGAATATAGTAATTATATATGATGATTCAATTAATTTCTTAAATTACTTTTTAGATACATTTATTAACAGTCAAATTACAACATTGACTATATCTCATTTCTTCCAACCGTATCATTCCCTGTCTGCTTCCTGTGAAATTCAGAGGAGTGAAATGAGGTCTGTGGAATGGTTTAAAGAAATTAGATAAGCAGAGATCTTATCATGACTCCATTAGGAATATATAAGGTAATAAAAGTCAACAAAGTTGTTTTTACTGGCAAATATTCAAATACCAGCCTTAAACTTAGGGCTTCACTGGTCAAATCTGGCAAGGTAAGCTTCTGTGCAATGTCTGTGAATAGAAGTCCCTAAACTGACTAGGAAACTTGCCAGGCTGTGTCCGAATTTTAGTACTGTTTTAAAGTGCTAGCAATAAAGGTTCTAATTAGGTTCCCTTAATTCTACCCAATGTAGTTCATAAACACAAAGGCCAAGTTCAAAACCAGAGAATTTTTTAATCTGGGAGGGCTGAGAAATAGGCAGCACAGGCGCAGCCATTGGTCTCTCTTTATCCAGGACAGACATGAATAATCTACCCAGCATTTTCATATTCTCACATTAGGTTTCAAAGCTTCTGTCATGAGACCCTGCAGGCAACTTACATCAACTGACTGGAGTTAGCACATCCCACCCTTAGCCTATTGTTTTTGTTTTTTTTTGTTTACAGATGAGAAAACCTGTAAATGGAGATAGGAAACTATTAATTCTAAGCATTTTCTATTGCCAAGGCCCTCTGATGGGTGTATGGCATGTGATCCTACAAAAAAAGGTGTTAACATTCCCATTTGGCAGATGGTCAAACTGATTCTCAGAGACGCTACATGAGATGCACAAGCTGGTCCTCACTAGCTGCAGATGTGTAACTGCAATGCACCTCTCTCGACCCCTGACCTGGAGCATTAGTGTATTTTGTACTACCACCATGCTATATGTTAATATTATTCTTTCTCTGAAGAAATTAATGGATGATGTTAAAAGAATCCTTCTTGGGTCAATAGCAACCACTCATCTCCCCTGTGAAGCAGAAGAAACAGACTCATAAATAATGAAATGCTATGCATAGCAGCCACCTGGCACCTATATATTAATAGCATGTATGTGAAATACTTGTCCATAACTATGCTAAAGGCATTAGATAAATGTCAGAGCTTGAAAAATGACCACTTTGGGTCACTGCTGGCCACTAAATTCCACAATCTGGCTATTAGAGCAGTGAATTATATTTTTAAAAGACATTCCATTGTCCCAGGGTTTTTCTTTCCAGGAAAAAATAATATCTTTTTGGACAACAAAGAGTATTTTGATACCTAAAATTTGCAGACTTTATTACTATTATGGAGGTTGAGCCATTGTGACCCTTAACAATTTCCACTCCCTTCCCCCAACTAAAGTTTGCAATTTCTCAGCAACCTGGGTTACTCAGTCTGGGCTATTCTCCACAGTACAGAGCAGGGGCAGGCTCTTCCACTTGGACAGAGGAGTAGGCTTTTACAAAACATCAGTGACTCAAGTATTTGTTCCTTTCTTCTGGGAAAATTAACTTCCCAAGAGGAAAGCTTTTCTGATTAGGGAAGTTTTCCAGTTTTTTTCTTCCTAGATAAATTATATTGTGAGTTACTTTTGTCGAATTCCTTTCCATTTGTTTTCTATTTCATTCTTGTTCCACTCCCTCTAGGTCTCATACAACCTCTCTGTACAGTAAATTCTAGTCTGTTTTTAAAAATAAGTATGCAATAGAAGAAAGAAATATTAGTAGGAAGGGCAGAATGAAAAAGAACTCAGCTAATCTTGATTGTATATTTAAGGCTTATTTAAGAGCTGAATCTTCATCGCTCTCTCTTCTCCCATATCAGGATATTATCTGACTTCTGTAAACACAAAGGCAAACAGACACCATTTTTTTTGTATAATTTTAAGCAAAATGTAGACAATTCATCTATATATCTCTAGACTTTGGCTGATTTTTAGACTCTAGCTCTGTTTCTAGAAGCTTCTGCTACTTTGTCAGTACAATTTCTGTTTGCTTGGCCTTATAATCTTTAGCATCATGTTCTAGTCTTTCTTTCTCCAAACAGAATCACAAGGGTGGGAAGGAAATTCTCTGGAATATGACAAAACTAGCTCAATGAGAACCTTATAAAGTTTGCACTGGTAACAACACAGAAACCAGACTAGCTAGAGGACTTAACTGTATGATATGTAGCCTGTAATATGGATTTAGGGGTCTCAGTAATATAACCAAAAGCATATCTTAATTGTCCATGTTCTAATAGGAGATATACTGTTTATAATATTACTATGTGTAATAGCTTAACTTCCTGGTACCTTTTTTTTTAAGAGAAATTTTTGTTCTAGGGTGTGTGCACTGCCAGAGAGAGAGAAACAGAAACAGAAAGTGAGAAATCACCCATCAGGAGGGATGGCCATGCCACGATCCCTTCTCTGCTCTCCTCTCAGGATTTTGAGCATGCACGCACACACTCCCACATGAGTTTCAAGCTGCCAGGTCCAGGACTCGAACCGTGCTTGGCATGTGGGAGTCCAGAGACATAACCATAACATCATCTGCGAGTCCTCCTAGGGAACTTTTTGAGCTATTCTTGTAAATAATATTTGTTAGAATAATGTTTATTTTCGAGGGAAGAAGGAAATAATCACCCCAATCTGACTGCTAAAATATAAATACTGCTAGCATTTTAGTCACTTCCTTCTAGCATTTCCCTGCTCATGTAGTTCCGTATGAATAATTACATAGTTAGAGGATACCACACATACAACTTGTCTTATTGTTTTTCATTTATACAGTGATAGCTGTTCCCCTATATCCTATTTGCAGTTAAAATAATGATATTGCTGAGGAGAAAGAAATTAGTGTTTGAAAAGGGGCAAATGTAGTAGCTTCTGGGTTAACAGTAATAATTTATTTCTTACACTGGATAGTGGTTACAGGGTGTAATTCTGATAATGCATTGAACTGTATACTTATAATTTGTGTATTTTTCTGTTCTGTATATCTCAATAAAATGTTTACTTAATACAAAATCAACTGAATGATTCACAAGGACTACATAACATTTTATTATACAGCTCTGCTATGTTTCATTAGGTCATTCTCCTATCAGTACGTATTCAGTTTGTTAATTTTTTTTAAGAGAGGTTTTGGCTGTAGGGCACATATGCTTATGAGAGGTTTTTGCTGTAGGGCGCATATGCTTATAGAGTGACAGAGAGATTGAAAGCAAGAAATCACCACTGAAGGGGGATGGCCATGCTGCAATCCTTTTTCCTCCAATCTCCTCTTGATATTTTGAGGCATACAGGCACATGCATCCAGGATGAATTTTAAGTCATCAGGTCTAGGACTCAAACCGTGGTCAACTATGTGGGAGTCCAGCGATGTAACCATTACTCCATCTGCTGGGCCCAAGTTTGTTAATCATTTTTAATACCAGAAATAATACCACCATACATCTGTCAGTATTTAAGTAGTTATCTATATCACATTTACTGGGGTAGAGTTCTAGATGTAGTGCCTCTTTCTTGAGAAGAAATAGACTCATGCACAAGAATAAATAACACAAATGAGTTTTTGACAATTGCATTTATAGAGTAAATAAATGGGGTAAATGGTGGAACCTTCAAATTCTTGCCCTAGAATACAGAATGTTACTTAAATTCAAAGTGGAGTCTTACGCTGAATTTTAACAGAGAGGTGAGATATTTTTCATCCCAACAAAATAAGCGGCCATCCATTCAATTCAATTAAGTATTTCTGAGCACCAAATAATGGCAGGACTCTCTTGGACACTGGAATATAGAGATGAAATAGGTACAACTCTGTTCTCATTAGAGAAAGAATTAGAGGAACCAACAGGTGGCATAATGGTTATGTTGCTGGACTCCCATGCTGTCAACTGCAGTCGAATCCTAGACCCAGCAGCTTAAAACTCACCGTGGGCATGATTGCATGCAGGCCCAAGATCCTGAGAGGAGAATGGAGCAGAAGGGATTGCAGTTTAACCATCCCACTGGGGGATGATTTCTCACTTGCTGTCTCTCAGATGCATGCCCATGCTCTATAGCGAAAACCTCAAACTAAAAAGAGAAAGAGTTAGAGCCAGTTGGTGGCATGGTGGTTAAGGTAGCTGGATTCCACATGGCCAACTGAATGGCTGAGTCTCAGACCAGACAGTCTGAGAAACACAGGAGGCATATGTATGTGCCCAAAATCCTAAAAGGGGGGAGAAATGGAAAAGAAAGGATGGAGGCAGGACCATGCCCAAAGAAGGGTGCTTTCTTTCTCTCTCTCTCGCTCTCTCTCTCTTTCTGTCTCTCTCCAGCAAGCTCACCTACCCACTGGCAAAACTAAAGGAAAAAAAAGCAAGAGTTGACTATAGGCATGAATGTTCCTCCTCATTTCTCAGTCCCTTCATCTGCATATAGAGATAATGATACTTACCTCAGTGGCTTGTGGTAAGGATTAAATTAACAGCATTTTTTGAGCACCAGCCAGGGGTGCCATTCAAAATTCTTAATAATCCATATACACTGGCATGTACCAATTAGAATGACTCTAGCTCAGGCGAAACAGAAGCCAATATTGAAGAACTGCCCTTGTATCTGTTGAGCTCTGGCTAAGTGCTTTGTGTCCTCGCATAGGTGCTGATGATAATGAGTTTTCGTTTCTTCATTTCTTTAGATTTCATCAGATAAATTAAATGATCTTAATACTCTGTTGAGGGTGCCTCTCTCTCTGTCTCTTTCTCTCTCTGTCTCATGGAACAAATACAGAAATCTATTTATCTATCTAACTCTCAATCTATCTATGTAATTAATCTCTCTACATACAGTTGGAGGAAGCAATACAAGAAGCGTGATTTCTACACAGTATACTTCCATTTTCCTTCAATTTTCACCCAACAGGAGTTATTAGACCTCTTCAAACATTGTTATCATTATTTCCTTTGTGTTCAACTCCTATTTATTTCTATTGCCAACAGTCACAGCAAGAGAAAAATTACATTATATATTTAGTCTTAAAAATTGGCAGTGAATATTGGAACCACATAAGAGGTGGAGATGGGATGTGTGCCTAACAATTTAAACTGTTTTAAAATTGTACTTAATTATTAAAGTGGAAAAAAAGGATTATTCCAGAAGTTGAGCAATAATTAAAACCATAAAAAACACTCATCTGGACTGGCTTTGCGGCTGGTGGTTATGGCAGCCAGATCCCACATGGCTGACTGTGGTGTTTGAGTCCTGGACCTGGCAGCTTGAGAAACACACCAGGAATGTGTGCATGCATGTCTAAAATCACAAAAGGAGGGAGAGAGAGGGATACTTTTATCAGGCATGACCATTCCTCAATAGGGGGGAGTACTTTCTCTTCTCCCTCTCTTGGTGTCTCTCTGTCTCTCTCCAGAGAGCACACATGCCATCTAGCACAAGATAATAAGAATGACAATGCAAACATACTAAAAATTACTGTAGATTTATTTTTTAGGCAATTATGGTTAAGTAACTACAGTTCAAAAACAAGTTGGAGATATGTTGACATTTGCTCCTCACACTGGTACAATAAACATTTTACACTCAGGAATGAATCATCTGAGCTTCAAATTTTGTATCATCTTTGAGTTTCTTTCATGTTGGTGCCATCTAAAGGGTTTCTCTTTGGATACATAGGGAATAGGAATATTAGGTGGTATTATTACTGTAAACAGGAATGACAGTTTTGTCTAAGTCTATGTCAAAGAATGATGTTTGACTGCCCATGGCACAAACTGGTTTTCTTTTTTTTTTGGAGAGGTTTTTCTTGCTATAGGGCGTGTGTGCTCGCCAGAAAGACAGAGAGCAACAGAGAGACAGAAAGTGAGAAGTCACCCCACCCCCCCACCCTCCCCCAGGGAGGATGGCCACGCTGCAATCCCTTCTCCTCCATTCTCTTCTCGGGATCTTGGGCACGC
>NW_006203092.1:1887248-1896555 GCF_000334495.1 Tupaia belangeri chinensis | reverse complement strand
ACAATTCATCTATATATCTCTAGACTTTGGCTGATTTTTAGACTCTAGCTCTGTTTCTAGAAGCTTCTGCTACTTTGTCAGTACAATTTCTGTTTGCTTGGCCTTATAATCTTTAGCATCATGTTCTAGTCTTTCTTTCTCCAAACAGAATCACAAGGGTGGGAAGGAAATTCTCTGGAATATGACAAAACTAGCTCAATGAGAACCTTATAAAGTTTGCACTGGTAACAACACAGAAACCAGACTAGCTAGAGGACTTAACTGTATGATATGTAGCCTGTAATATGGATTTAGGGGTCTCAGTAATATAACCAAAAGCATATCTTAATTGTCCATGTTCTAATAGGAGATATACTGTTTATAATATTACTATGTGTAATAGCTTAACTTCCTGGTACCTTTTTTTTTAAGAGAAATTTTTGTTCTAGGGTGTGTGCACTGCCAGAGAGAGAGAAACAGAAACAGAAAGTGAGAAATCACCCATCAGGAGGGATGGCCATGCCACGATCCCTTCTCTGCTCTCCTCTCAGGATTTTGAGCATGCACGCACACACTCCCACATGAGTTTCAAGCTGCCAGGTCCAGGACTCGAACCGTGCTTGGCATGTGGGAGTCCAGAGACATAACCATAACATCATCTGCGAGTCCTCCTAGGGAACTTTTTGAGCTATTCTTGTAAATAATATTTGTTAGAATAATGTTTATTTTCGAGGGAAGAAGGAAATAATCACCCCAATCTGACTGCTAAAATATAAATACTGCTAGCATTTTAGTCACTTCCTTCTAGCATTTCCCTGCTCATGTAGTTCCGTATGAATAATTACATAGTTAGAGGATACCACACATACAACTTGTCTTATTGTTTTTCATTTATACAGTGATAGCTGTTCCCCTATATCCTATTTGCAGTTAAAATAATGATATTGCTGAGGAGAAAGAAATTAGTGTTTGAAAAGGGGCAAATGTAGTAGCTTCTGGGTTAACAGTAATAATTTATTTCTTACACTGGATAGTGGTTACAGGGGGTAATTCTGATAATGCATTGAACTGTATACTTATAATTTGTGTATTTTTCTGTTCTGTATATCTCAATAAAATGTTTACTTAATACAAAATCAACTGAATGATTCACAAGGACTACATAACATTTTATTATACAGCTCTGCTATGTTTCATTAGGTCATTCTCCTATCAGTACGTATTCAGTTTGTTAATTTTTTTTAAGAGAGGTTTTGGCTGTAGGGCACATATGCTTATAGAGTGACAGAGAGACTGAAAGCAAGAAATCACCACTGAAGGGGGATGGCCATGCTGCAATCCCTTTTCCTCCAATCTCCTCTTGAGATTTTGAGGCATACAGGCACATGCATCCAGGATGAATTTTAAGTCATCAGGTCTAGGACTCAAACCGTGGTCAACTATGTGGGAGTCCAGCGATGTAACCATTACTCCATCTGCTGGGCCCAAGTTTGTTAATCATTTTTAATACCAGAAATAATACCACCATACATCTGTCAGTATTTAAGTAGTTATCTATATCACATTTACTGGGGTAGAGTTCTAGATGTAGTGCCTCTTTCTTGAGAAGAAATAGACTCATGCACAAGAATAAATAACACAAATGAGTTTTTGACAATTGCATTTATAGAGTAAATAAATGGGGTAAATGGTGGAACCTTCAAATTCTTGCCCTAGAATACAGAATGTTACTTAAATTCAAAGTGGAGTCTTACGCTGAATTTTAACAGAGAGGTGAGATATTTTTCATCCCAACAAAATAAGCGGCCATCCATTCAATTCAATTAAGTATTTCTGAGCACCAAATAATGGCAGGACTCTCTTGGACACTGGAATATAGAGATGAAATAGGTACAACTCTGTTCTCATTAGAGAAAGAATTAGAGGAACCAACAGGTGGCATAATGGTTATGTTGCTGGACTCCCATGCTGTCAACTGCAGTCGAATCCTAGACCCAGCAGCTTAAAACTCACCGTGGGCATGATTGCATGCAGGCCCAAGATCCTGAGAGGAGAATGGAGCAGAAGGGATTGCAGTTTAACCATCCCACTGGGGGATGATTTCTCACTTGCTGTCTCTCAGATGCATGCCCATGCTCTATAGCGAAAACCTCAAACTAAAAAGAGAAAGAGTTAGAGCCAGTTGGTGGCATGGTGGTTAAGGTAGCTGGATTCCACATGGCCAACTGAATGGCTGAGTCTCAGACCAGACAGTCTGAGAAACACAGGAGGCATATGTATGTGCCCAAAATCCTAAAAGGGGGGAGAAATGGAAAAGAAAGGATGGAGGCAGGACCATGCCCAAAGAAGGGTGCTTTCTTTCTCTCTCTCTCGCTCTCTCTCTCTTTCTGTCTCTCTCCAGCAAGCTCACCTACCCACTGGCAAAACTAAAGGAAAAAAAAGCAAGAGTTGACTATAGGCATGAATGTTCCTCCTCATTTCTCAGTCCCTTCATCTGCATATAGAGATAATGATACTTACCTCAGTGGCTTGTGGTAAGGATTAAATTAACAGCATTTTTTGAGCACCAGCCAGGGGTGCCATTCAAAATTCTTAATAATCCATATACACTGGCATGTACCAATTAGAATGACTCTAGCTCAGGCGAAACAGAAGCCAATATTGAAGAACTGCCCTTGTATCTGTTGAGCTCTGGCTAAGTGCTTTGTGTCCTCGCATAGGTGCTGATGATAATGAGTTTTCGTTTCTTCATTTCTTTAGATTTCATCAGATAAATTAAATGATCTTAATACTCTGTTGAGGGTGCCTCTCTCTCTGTCTCTTTCTCTCTCTGTCTCATGGAACAAATACAGAAATCTATTTATCTATCTAACTCTCAATCTATGTAATTAATCTCTCTACATACAGTTGGAGGAAGCAATACAAGAAGCGTGATTTCTACACAGTATACTTCCATTTTCCTTCAATTTTCACCCAACAGGAGTTATTAGACCTCTTCAAACATTGTTATCATTATTTCCTTTGTGTTCAACTCCTATTTATTTCTATTGCCAACAGTCACAGCAAGAGAAAAATTACATTATATATTTAGTCTTAAAAATTGGCAGTGAATATTGGAACCACATAAGAGGTGGAGATGGGATGTGTGCCTAACAATTTAAACTGTTTTAAAATTGTACTTAATTATTAAAGTGGAAAAAAAGGATTATTCCAGAAGTTGAGCAATAATTAAAACCATAAAAAACACTCATCTGGACTGGCTTTGCGGCTGGTGGTTATGGCAGCCAGATCCCACATGGCTGACTGTGGTGTTTGAGTCCTGGACCTGGCAGCTTGAGAAACACACCAGGAATGTGTGCATGCATGTCTAAAATCACAAAAGGAGGGAGAGAGAGGGATACTTTTATCAGGCATGACCATTCCTCAATAGGGGGGAGTACTTTCTCTTCTCCCTCTCTTGGTGTCTGTCTCTCTGTCTCTCTCCAGAGAGCACAAATGCCATCTAGCACAAGATAATAAGAATGACAATGCAAACATACTAAAAATTACTGTAGATTTATTTTTTAGGCAATTATGGTTAAGTAACTACAGTTCAAAAACAAGTTGGAGATATGTTGACATTTGCTCCTCACACTGGTACAATAAACATTTTACACTCAGGAATGAATCATCTGAGCTTCAAATTTTGTATCATCTTTGAGTTTCTTTCATGTTGGTGCCATCTAAAGGGTTTCTCTTTGGATACATAGGGAATAGGAATATTAGGTGGTATTATTACTGTAAACAGGAATGACAGTTTTGTCTAAGTCTATGTCAAAGAATGATGTTTGACTGCCCATGGCACAAACTGGTTTTCTTTTTTTTTTGGAGAGGTTTTTCTTGCTATAGGGCGTGTGTGCTCGCCAGAAAGACAGAGAGCAACAGAGAGACAGAAAGTGAGAAGTCACCCCCCCCCCCCACCCGCCCCCAGGGAGGATGGCCACGCTGCAATCCCTTCTCCTCCATTCTCTTCTCGGGATCTTGGGCACGCACTCGCACATGCCCGCTCTCGGGATCTTGGGCACACACTCGCACATGCCCGGCTGAGTTTGAGCCGCTGGGTTCGGGACTCGAACTGTGGTCGACTACATGGGAGCTCAGTGACATAGCCATTACGCTAACTGCTGGTCCCACGAATTGGTTTTCATTGTACCCAATGTGTTGCTTTGTCTCTGAGGGGTGCTTAACAGCCATTGTGGGAACGATGAGGACAGATGAAAATTTCTTAAACACTAGAGTTAAAAGAAATATCTTTGGGAAGGATATGTGCTTTGGAATCTGAGGAAGATGGTTGAAGATCTGACTTCATCAGTTACTAGCGAACAACCTTAGATTAGTTATTTAAATGCTGATCAGACTCCTCGTTGGTAAAGTGAAGAAAACAATATCTTTGCTAAAGTTAACAGATAATGTATATGGAGTAACTGGCACAGAGTAAAATCATAATTAATAATAACTATTATGTATATAGATACTACCATTATTTCATAAAAGTCTGAAAACCATCAAAATGTGGGAAACTTTGCAAACAAACTAACACCCTCTCCTCATGGTATCCTAGACATAAGTGTCAATAAGAAAATCCATCAGTTGTGACATAAGAAAGGCAAAATTGGAAAATACTCCCAAATAAACATGCTTATAATGAAGGCTTCACTTCTCTCCTAAAACTTTTTATTGGGTAAATTTGATTTCTATAATAACTCAATTTTAAAGTATAAATAATGATACTTTGTAGGAGGCATCTTTTATGTGTTCTTGGACAATGGCAGGTAAATACCTAAGCAACAACTGCCCCAGGAATCTACATATTTCACATTTTATCCACTTTCTCATAAAGCTTCACCAGATCAAATACTGTAGGCAAGCTCTTTATTTTAATTTTATATTTTTAAAACCCTGACCCAGCCAAAGGTCTTGTGCTGCAGGCAAAAGAATGCTTTAGTTTGTCAACACAGTCTAAGGAGCAGTGAGGTGGAGGAGAAAGATAATCACCTTCTCTTTTAGAGGGCTTTAGTTCTATCCTCCATTTTCTCTCATGATTGGCTAAACACTACTCAAAGAAGTCCTCCCTCTGTTCCTGCCCTTCAGTGTCCAGGACCAGGCTCTTCTCCCATTGGCTGTCCTTTGCTTTCTGTTCTCCAGGCTGTCCTGTCCTTGCAGCCAGAGTCATTGATGGTGTCAGTTCCTTATCAGCCCTTCTCTTCTCTGCTGCAGAGATGGAGCCCGAACTGGATCCCATAAGAGAGGGAAGAAAAAGTGGTAGCCGATGCAGCTCTACTTTACTGTACAATATGGTACTCGTAGAGACTGGAGAGTGAGCAGGATTGGGGTCATGGAATGAAAGAGGGGGAGGAGTCGTAAGACCATTGCAGGTTTACCTATAGGAGTGGAGGCGTGTGGGAGTACATGTAAGCACACACACATGCACATCACACAGTTATCACACTTATCAATATAATTATTTATATCACTGCTTATTATGGCTGAATCAAACTGTTCATAGGCTATAAGGGGATGTAAAAAGCATAAGGGAAATGGAATTAAAGTATTAATTTATTTTGCTGCCAAAAAGTCAAAATTAATGCACATTTTTTATAATATTCATTTTTTTAAGTTTTTTCTTTTATAATGCCACAAGATGGATGTGTGTGTGTGTGTGTGTGTGTGTGTGTGTGTGTGTGCATGAGAGAGAGAGTGATAAAACTCTTCCCAATGTGGCCTAGTCACACTGTAATCCTTTTTCTTCTAATTCTGCATCCTGTTGCAATCTTAAGCAAGCAGTGCATGACCTTTGTAAGTGGCTGGAGCTGGCACTTGAAACCTGGTCAGCCTTGTGAGACATGGTGTCATTTTCATGGTAATTATGAGCCACACCACAATATGCATTTTCCAAGAACTTTTTGAAGACTCCCTTCTACTTTCTTTGGCTATCAGCATCAATTAAATACTACTAGTATTAGCCAGTTTTCTTATCATCTGCCTGGGTGTGTGGTAGATACCTTACATTCATTTCCACAGTTACTACTCTGACCCTCTGAGGTAGGTACTATTATTAGCAATAGTTTACAGAAAAGAAAAGCCTAATGAGCTTAAGTAAATCACAATTTCAGTGGCAACAAACAGTGGAAGATTTCAATGCAGAGAGCCTAAAACTAGAGCCTTAACTCTAACCCATTTCATTATATTCCTTTTTAGCTATTTCTCACTAGTCCTCATGAGAAGAAATGAGATCTAGTGACCAATGAGATGCTTGTGTCATGTTGATGGCAAGTCTGAGCTTTGCTTATGTGCCTGCCCTCAGCAACATTTTCTTTGTACAAAACTGGGACACGCGAACACAACTGGACCTTGTGACCGATCTTCCTGCTTCTCTCTTGTCTACCTCATTCTAATTCATTGTGAATATGGTCACTGATTGATCGGGTTACTTACATCTTGTCTGAAAATTTCATCAAGAAAAAAATGCAAAACAAGTCAATAAAGTCTTCCATCATTAAATTCTTCTGTTAGGCACCTTTGTATGTTTCTAGCAATTAAGTAGGATGTTGATTTTCTTCCAGAAAATAAGGATATGACAATAAGGCTTATATAATAAGATTTTGTACTCTAACACTATGTATTTTGAGTGTATACATGTGTGGTGTGCTATTTTTTATAGACAGAATAGCACTATGTTGCAATCCTCCTGCCTTAGCCTCCCAGGTAGTTGGGGCTACATGTGTAAACCAGAGTGCCTAGGCCTTAAGGTGGGCTGAGAATAGAACCCAGGGCTCAGTGGCCTTGTCCGCTAGGGGCAGACCACTGTTTTAATTGATTAAAGATTGAATCAGTGAAAAATCTATCAGTAATGTAAACTTTTGGTCCTGTTCAGTTTCCTTCTTTCTTTGAAATCTGTGATATTTGCATAAAATCATATTTGGATCATTGCTTTACCAGCCGCCATTCTCTAGGAATTGACTGGGAACGAAATATTTTAATTATGATAAAGGAAAAAAAAAATGGAACATAATATTTACAAGTTTATGCTTGAAAATGACAAACTCCTAAAATCCAGTAGATCTGATTTGTATTACTCTTCCTTATATTTCTAATGAAGTACATTTCTCTTTATACTTTATATTTGTATTTCGCTTTGTTTTTTTAAGATGCTTAACTTATTTCCCCTTCTCTATTGTCAAAGCTATCTCTTCCTTTGAGGTGCTACTTTTCATTGTTAAGGATTCTTATAAGTATAGCTCAGTGTTCTGCTTCAATTGTCTTAGAAGGCCACCTTCATTTTTAAACACCAATTGTCTTGAGGCTATAAAGAGCTTATGTTTAATTGAGTGCTTGTCAACTTAAAGTCAAAGAGATTGGTGACAAGTTACTCCATGTTCAATGAGCACAGAAAGAGTACCATGCTATAATATAGTTCTTAATTCTGAGCTATTAAAGATCAAATAGAATATTTCATTTTACACAAAAATTAAACAGAATTGACTATTTATATGTATATAATTTACAGTGCCTGTGAATGGACGTTGTGGAATGTAAATCACATTTACATCAGATTTAAAGCTGATTGAGCTGATAGTATATGTGTGTGTGTGTGTGTGTGTGTGTGTGTGTGTGTATTTTTTTACAGATTATTTTTTTAAACATTCAATCGCTGTATATCATTACAGCTTATAAAATAAATTTTCCCAGCATGAATGCACCGTATATTAGTCCAGTTAAGGATGTTATCATACATGTTATGATCAACAGGTGATTTTCCATTTCTGTGTCCCTTAATTGTTTTTCTTTCTTTTTCCCTTGAACCGCTTCCTCTTACCCTCCCCTTTTCCCACCCTCCTCACACACTGTCTCTAGTATCTGCAGTTGTTCTCCATGCTTTCATCTTTCAGTTTCTGCTATGGCAGAGTGTGGACATTCGGTATACGTTGAGTCAGTGTTTTATATACGCGGTCTCTCTTTCATAGTTTGGCTTGCTTTGCTTAGCAGTAAATCTTCCATGGTTATCCACTTTGTACCAAATGCCAACATCTTGCTGTTTTTTATGGCTGAGTAGTATTCCATTTTATGTATGTGCCACACTTTTTCAGTCCAGTCCCCTGTCTGTGGACATTTCAGTTGGTTTCATGACTTAGTAATTGTGGATAATGCCACAATAAAAATGGATGGGACCAACTACTGGTCCCACCATTTTAATTTTTTTTAAATTTAGCCATTCTGATTGGGGTTAGGTTATATCTCATTGTGGCTATAATTTGCGTTTCTCTTATGATAAGGGATGTTGAGCATTTTTTCTTTTCTTTCTTTTTTTCTGTTTTTTCTTTTTTTAAATTGGGTGGATCTCGCCCCCCACCCCCTCAGGTAAGTCACATGCATTCCTTGCATATTCTTCCATTCCAAGGGTTGCCTATTCACTCTAATTATTGTTACTTTTGCTGAGCAGAAGATTTTTAACCTGATGTAATCCCACTTTTCTATTTTGGGGATTATTGCCTGTGCTTTCTGGTTATTATTTAAGAAGTCTGCCTGCTCTGATATCGCCAAGAGTTTCCTTTGTGTTATCCACCAGAACTGATGGTATTACCTGATTTCCAATTTCTGAACATTGGTTTCTATGAAATATAGATTATAGAAACTACATACAATATTAACCAAATCTAGGTAATTTCTGCAATTGTTACAAATGGGCACATGTTATTTCCTCTAAGAATATTATGTATAATAATTTTTTTTGTAAACACTCACGGAATATTGCATATTTTTACACCATATTTTAAGCTTCTATGGTACAATTTATGTGTATTTTTTCTATTTTTGAAGTAAAGCATTGGTTGGCTTCTGAAGTTTTTGATGCTTGAAGTACTAGCATTTGGGAGAGGATCTTTTATACATTCATAATACATGTTGGCTTCTGAAGTTTTTGATGCTTGAAGTAGTAGCATTTGGGAGAGATCTTTTATACATTCATAATACATTAAAATAGAATATATTTTGGTCCAATTTGCATAGGTCAAAGTAAGTAAAATTATTATATATTACTAATTAAGTTTGTAATGCAAGCATATTTATTACAAATACACTTTTGGCCTAGCCTAGGTGGCACAGTACATCAAGAACTAGACTGCAGTACTGGAAGCCACAAGGCTGACAGTGAGTTTGGGGCCCAGGATTGGTCAACCTAAACCAAACCAGGCATACTCACATATGTCCAAGGTCCTGACTAGCTGGACGACTAGGAGAAGGGAATCGTGGTGTGACTGGACCCTGTAGAGGGTGTTTCTCTCTCTTTCCC
>NW_006203092.1:1868811-1887217 GCF_000334495.1 Tupaia belangeri chinensis | reverse complement strand
TTCCCTTTCATTCATGCATACACACACATTCTCTATCATAAATAAAATAAAAAAACAAAATTTTTAAAACAAGGACTAAAACTGAATTTATTCAACTTTTCCCCTCTTCTCAAATTTTGCCCAGTTTAACATCAAAGTTCAATATTTTATTTCGTGTAATTGATAATCAGCTTCTATCTATCCTTCCAGATCCTTTTCTTACTACTCCTGTTTATAAATCCTATGCTCCAAACTAGATTCTTTCTCAGGATGATCACTGTATTTCCTTCTCTGTATATACCTGTTGATGCTTTGCCTTTTTTCCTCCCGAACAAATCCCGTATTTTCTCCTAAAGAGCTAAAGACTTTTCTCCCTTCTATCTAAGATAGAACATCCACAGTGCAGTTTAGACACTCACCAGATAATCAAATATATATTGTCTGAAGATAGCAAGAAGTAAGCCAAAAAGGCAAAGAGCAGAAGTGCAGGCCGTTTTACCGTTCTCCAACCCCGGTAGACATCGATAACCAACTTCCCTGTTACTCTTTACTGAATCAGAACAGCACTCAGACGTCTTGAGTCAGGGTTCCAGTACCAATCAGAGTGGAGGAAGGTGATGGTGGGGTCAAATCAGAATCTGTCTGCATCCCTCCACAGCTGTGTGAGCCGTAGGTTCTGTTTCTTCATTTGAAATAAGAAAATGCATATGGAAGCTTTTTTATTTGCCTTAGATATTAGAAATATACCATGTAATACTGTCTCAAACTATTGTTTTCAACTTTTATTTATAGAATCAATGAAGTTCTTGCCTAATAATAACTCTCCAGGAGGAAAAAAAAAAGGTTCTGATTCATAGCACTTACTAGCTTTTTGGTATAAATACTCCTACATGACAAATTTGAAACTACCAATGGGGCATTGCTAAACACAGACTTTTGAAGAGATGAACGGCAACATACTGTTATATAGTATTTTCACCATATAGATAAGATAGAAAAATAACTCAAGAGCATAAATAATAGTTTACGGTAATTAAAATAATTTGTAAGGGATAATGTTTATTTATTACTTTTGCCTTCAAGTATAAATTTAATGTACTATTTATTATTTAACAGTAGCTGCCTTTAACATTTGGCCCCCATAACTTTGGAGAGTTATGCAGTCTGCTTTCTTAAGCAGGTATGAGTTGGCTCTAGACGCTGCAGGTAGCGTCCATATTCTCATTTGCAAATATATTAGTGGAAGAGCAGTGTTTGACTGAGTAATATGGTCCAATGTTTTCCCATAATAAAATCATAATTACTGTTTTTAAGAAATGAACTATGGTATACTTTAAAAGGAGCCTGATTGCTTAAGATGCTTAAAATATTTATTTATTCAAAAACTGCTGAGTATACACAATTTGCCAGATACTCTTTAAACTAAGATAGGAGGGAACATATCATACGGACTAATACTGATCTATCATCAAATCTTCTGAAGCAATTGCTCAAAAAAGTCTGATCACTTATTCTTGAGATCCTCTTAGGTCCTCTGCTCACTCTTGTAACAGAACAAGGGAAGGACCCCTGGCCAACCCTCTTTCACTTCACTCGATTTCACTGGACGTGACAACTCAGAAAGTACTGTTTTACATTTCTTTTATTTTATTTTTTGAGGTTCATTTACTTGTTTATTTCCATGAGAGAGGAAAAGAGATGGGCACCCCCAACGGTGTGGTGTCTTCTATTTTGTTTGTTTGTTTGTTTGTTTGTTTGTTTTTGCTATAGGTTACATGCACTTGCTGGAGAGACAGAGAGATAGACAGAGGGAAAGTGAGAAATCACCTATAGTGGGGACGGCCATACCCAATACCATCTCCTCTATCCTCCCCTCAAGATTTTGGGTACAGGGACCAGCAGTTAGCATAATGGCTATGTCGCTGGATTCCCACGTAGTCGACCGTGGTTCGAGTCCTAGACCCGGTGGCTTAAATTCACGCCGGGCATGTGTGTGTGCGCGTGTCCAAGATCCCGAGAGGAGAATGGAGGAGAAGGGATTGCAGCGTGGTCACCCCCCCAGGAGGAGATTTCTCACTTTCTGTCTCTCTCTGTCTGTCTGGCGAGTGCATGTGCCCTATAGCAAAAACTTCTCAAAAAAAAAATAAATAAGATTTTGGGTACACATGCACATGCGTGAGTTTCAAGCTAAGGTCCAAGACTTGAACTGTGGTCTGCCATGTGGGAATCTAGTGCCTTAATCTAATGCCACCTACTGGCCCCACCCCCAACAGGGTCTTAACGCGTGATCCACTGCAGCTTCAGCCAGCTCTGGACCATGAACACACATGGGCCTGGCATACTCACGAAGGTCTCTAGTTGCAAACCTGGTACCTCCTCATGTAGGTCTGCCTCAGAGTGTCATGTCGGTCTCCTGGTTTATATTTACATTCTCATTTTGCTCAGCCTCCTCTGTTTCTGATTCCCTAGCTCACACCATTGCTCAGCACAGGACACCTTCATACCAGCAGCACCCTAAGTGGAAAACGTGGGAGGCACTTCTGGAGTGGGAAGGGCCACTGGTGCTGAAACTGCCCACGGCCAGTGGGCTACTTCTCACACTCCCAGTTCCCATAAACTCCCCAGAAGACAGGTCTTCCTATTATCCCCATTTCATGAGTGAGGAAACTGAAGTTCCAAGATTAGTTACGTTGCTCAGAGCTATTTAATTAGTAAGGATTAGAGCTGGCAAAGTCCTTATTTCATTTCCAAAACTCCTCTCTCCTCCTTCACATAACAGCAAAATGTTACGTTGCTCAGAGCTATTTAATTAGTAAGGATTAGAGCTGGCAAAGTCCTTATTTCATTTCCAAAACTCCTCTCTCCTTCACATAAAAGCAAAATGTCCTGGTGGAATTGTTGTCTTGGTATAATCGTCTCAAAGAGAGGAAGGGGCCGGATGATTGGGTAGTGGTTAATGCTGCCTGTTTCTCTCTTCTGTCTCTTTTGGTTATGGAAGAAAGAAAATAAATAAATAAAATAAAGCAAGAGAGGAGAGGTAGGTGGTATATATATTTAAACCTACTTTTCAAATACAACTGCCGTAGCAGTTTTTATTTGACTGTCTCCTCATGTAAACATATGAGAAGTCTGCCTAGTGATGTCTTGAAGTTTGAGGGCAAGTAACCACAGGAGTTCATATTCTCTTAAGGCGGTGGTTACGACCTGCCGTTGGCATGTGCACTGCCAACCAAATGAAAAGCCAATATGAACAAGATTTTCTTTTTTTTAACTTTTAATTTTATGTAAACATTCATATTACTGAAGTAAATTATAATTATTGTTTACTTCTTGATGCTGGAATTATACTACCACACATGTAGCTCAAAGTATAAGAAAAATATTACTTCTGGGATTTCAGAAAAAAATCAGATGATAGTCTCATTATTACCCAGGGGACAGATGCTCTTAAGAGTCAGCTCCAGAAAGCCAATTTTTTGTTTTATTTTTATTTTATTTTTTTCTCTAGATGGCATGTGCTATCTCTAGAGAGAGAGAAAGAAAAAGACAGAAAGAGAGCAGGAGAGTTAGAAATCACCTTCCCCTCCCCCTCATTGGAGGTGACCATGCTGTAATCCCTTCTTCTCCATTCTACTATCAGGATTTCAGACAAGTGCACAAACACATTTTGTGCGATTTTCAAGCCACTGGGTCTGAGACTTGAACTGTGGTCGGCTACGTGGGAGTCCAGAGCCTTAATCACTATGCCACCTTCTGACCCTGCCAGATTCACTTTTTAAGGGCCTTCTGCAAAGGAAACTTGAGCTGTTTAAGAATAAAAGATGCCAGGGTTGGCAGCTAGCGTGGTGGTTAAGGGCACTGGACTACCACATGAATGACTATGGTTCGAGTCCCAGACCTTGTGGCTTGATTTGTAGCTTTCTTTTTCTTTCTCTTTCTCTGTCCCTCTCTGGTCAAATAAGTAAATAAAGTTAAAACAAAATAATTCTTTTTTTTAAAAAAAAGAATAAAAGATGAAGGAAAGAAAGTCCAATCTTCTTTACAATCTATAATTTGGAGAGATGGGCTTGGAGAAACCATATCCATCATGAGACAAACTACTGAAATAAAACCCAATTGAAAGTTCAATAAAGAAAGCATTTAAGCTCACATCACACCATGTTGGCTAAGATTTGTATTCTACTAACACTAAGAATTTTCAGCTTCTTGAGATATTTGTTACCAAAGATTCCCTGTGAGATCAAAATGAAGGTGACATGAACATTAAAAAAAAAAAAAAGTAAAAGAAAACAGACACGATAGCAATATAGCTAAAATACCAGTTGTGGTTCTCTGATTAGAATTTTTATGAGAAAAGGAGGAGAAACTCTCACAAATGAGAAGGTTCACCTTTCCTTGGATTCTTAAGTAGTGTGGCTGCTCACATAATTGGCCAATGTCCAGGTGTCAAGGGAATGGCACAGCATGACCAATGAAGTGAGTATGGGGTGGGGAGTAGAGTCCCAACCCACACATGCCAAAGCTTGCTAAGGGTCTTCTGGTTTCTGAGCAAGGCTTTCTCTTTCTAGACACACAACAGGCCGTGTGAGCCACAGCAGAGAAACCATCAAGTCTGCTGTCAAGGGAGCAGCTGCAGCTATTTTTTTGCCCACTCTGTTTTCTAAAAGCATAAAGCTTTGTGTATGGAGCCAAGAAAATGATATGTAGAGACAATTAAAAACACAGAAGCAGTGCCAGCCTGTGGTCTGGGGGTTAAGGAGGCTAGATGCCACATGGCTGACCACATGGTTTGAGTGCTGGATTCTGTGGCTTGAGAAATATACCAGGCGTGTGTGCAGCCATGTCCCCAATCCCCAAATGAGGGGGTAATGGAGGCGAGGGCATTGCTGCATGAACATTTTCCATGGGGAGTGCTTTTTTGCTTTTTTTCCCCCCCCCTCTCTCTGTCTCCAGAGAGCATGGCAGAAAAGAAAGAAAGAGAAAGAAAGAAAGAGAAAAGGAAAAAAGGAAGAAAGAAAGAAAAGAAGAAAACCAAAAACCAAAAATAAAACATAGAAACAATCTTAAGTTTAAAATCAAATTCAATACTATGTGTGTGTGTGTGTGGGGGGCGGGTATCAAGCATCTTTAGAGATGTCTAATTTAAATAATCAATTCTTGGAGCCAGCAGGTGGTGTGGTGGTTAAGGATATTGGAATCCCCACATGATCTACCGGGGTTCAAGTTGCGGACATGGCGGCTTGCTTTCTCGCTTTCTCTCTCTCTCTCTCTCTCACTCTGTTCCCCTCTGATGAAATTGAAAATAAGTAAATAAGTGAATGAATAAATAAAGCTAAATAGCATAATTAATAAAGAATAAATAAATAAATAATAATAAATAAGCCAATTTCTATTCTTTTATCACTCTTCCCTTCCATGGGGCAAAAATGATCTCTGTTATTTTCTTGCAAATAGAGCCTCTGTGAATTTCATAGACATTTCTATGCACTTTAAAAAGCCATAATCAATCATTTTTTTGTCTGATTTTATTTTACTCTGGAAAAATGTATGTATGTGTAAATCAGTCTAGTTAATAATAATAATAATACATATACAGTGTATAAAGTGTTCTAGCCTTTCGTCCTCATTCACCACCATAGAAGACAGTAGAGCAAATATTTCTGTCATAATCTACAATGAGGAAACTGAGACTCACAAAGATCGACTGATTCACGTAAAGTCCCATTGTAGTGTTGACAGTGGTTAGGGTCCCCGACCTTTTTTCTCCACGTCCAGCTGCTCTTTGTCACACCACACTGCCTTTGTAGACCAGTGGGAAACCTACTGGAATGATACAGCAAAGCCCTCGGCCCTGTTGGTTCTTTGGTAATGTGTTTTGGTATAGTGGGCTGAACCAAATGAGCTGGGGTGTCTACCTTTTTAAAACAGTATTCAAAAACAGGGTGACATTGGGAGATAGCCTGGAGGATGATTACAAAAACTTTTGTCTTAGAAGGTCAGAATCACAAACGGTACATCTGAGAAACGTAATTATCTCTTGCAATCTTACATTTCGTACAGTTTGTGTAATCCTCATTTGTGATCAGTTTACGATGAACACAAATTACGCACTGAAAATCAGGGACGGTGTGAAAGTCTGAGGGTGGGGCAGGCATAATGTGGTACTCTGCGGTTCTCAACCCACACAAAGGTGCTGGGGTTTGTCCTAAAGCCCTCTGGTGCCTGCAGGCAGGACCCCGGGCATGGATCGCGATATAAAGATCCTATTGGGGGGTTTCTGTCTCTCTCTCTCTGTCTTTCTCTTTCTCTCATGGAAGACTGAAGTAAATAAACTTGAAAGAGAACAAAAACAAAAAAGTAAGGAAGTTCCACTTAGACCTTACTGCTCCCACACCCACACGTGTTCCCGTAGTTCTCACTTTTCTTACCAGGCTCCCCTCAAAGGAATGCTCCCTATCCCCATCCTACCTTGCAAAGCAGTTGAGAGAGAAAAATAAATGTCTAAAAGCGTTGTCAAGGAGTAAAGCGTGAAAAGAGACAAAATGGGAATTCCAAGAAAAGTGTTTTGGGGTAGTCGGAACAGAGAGGAGGTGGAAATTGTGCCAGGCCCTGGGGAATTAATATTAATAATACAGGTTATAGGGATGTGCCTATAAAGGCTTTTGACTATAAAGGCAATAAAGTGGGAGCATTTCTGCTCTCCACATTCTAAGGGTGGCTTTTTTTTTTTTAAATGAGTGGAAAAAATGTAAATGTTCTACAGTTTTGCTAATACACGCTTTTTGCCTTGTGCTACCACACTTCCAGTGACTTGTACTATGGCACTAAAATATCCCAGGCACTGCGGTAAGTGTTGACAGTGCACAAACCCCCCCACTGGACTGCGTGATTCAGAATGGTTTGCATTGCATTCAGAGCTCTCCGCAGCCGAGAGATTGTTTTAATTAGAAAGTAGAGTGCAATGTGGGAGAACCAGAAGAAATATGGACGCCATCAGAGAATGGGCATAGATCTGAAGAGGCATTCATTGATTACGAGATTTTGATTTTCTGCTCTCTGATCTTTAGAGTGTGTGAATGTGCTCGAGACCTATTTGAAGGGAAAGTGCTTTGGAGTAACCTCTCCAGTCCCTTTGAGACTAAGTAATATCTACCATTTCCCAAATACCTATTATGTGCTGGATTTCCATTTGTTTGTTCAATAGATAATTTTAAGTACCTACTCCTTGCCAGGCCTCGGGACACAATGGTGAACAACGCAGATACATCCGGCCCTTGGCTAACTCAGTCTAGCAGGGAGACTGTCAGATCACAGGTGAAAGTAGAGAACTACAGGGTAGTTGAAGAACACATAGAAGGGATTTAACCTGCTCAGCAAGATCAAGGAGGATTTCTACAAAGAAGTGCCGATTGGGCTAACCATGGGAAAGGCATCAAATAGGTTACCCAGGCTGAGAGACTGAGGTCAAATAAGGGTCAGGCTTCCAAGTTCAGTCTGGTCACAGCAGAGAACACAAGGATCAGAGTTGAGGCAGAAGAGGCTGCGGAGGAAGGAAGGAGCCAGATGGTGCAGATGGCTTACCGTGATCAAATTCTCACCCGGCTCTGTGAATTAGACATGTCTTCGCTTTGTAGCAAAGCAAATGACGTTCAGAGAACTGAGAAACCAGCACCAAGTCGCAGAGCTCGTCAGTACCACGGGTAGAGTTGGAATAAGATCTATCTACTTCAGGGCTCAAAGTTTTATTTCCTTTCCTTGAAACTTTGGTGTTTGCTTATTTTAGATGTTAGCCATAGGGTGCATATACTCACTGGAGAGAGACACAGAAAAGGAGAGAAAGGGAGATATCTGCCCCCACCCTCACCCCAGGAGGCACGGCCATGCTGCCATCTCTTCTCCATTCTCCTCTCGGGATTTTGGGCACACGTGCACATGTGCCCAGGGTATTTTTTATCCTACCGCATGGGGGATCCAGCACCCTAGCCACCAAACCACCTGCTGGCTGTAGGACCCTAGATCAGTTTTCAGAGGGTTCTCCCAGCGCTTCACACACGTACATTGACACATTGCTCAGTAGCCGTTCTCTTTGGGTGACTATTAAGAACACTTTACTGCCTGGTTCCAGGTTCTAACTCACTGTTCCCCAGCTGACAGTGCGCCAAAGGGTCGGCACTCTGCTGAGTTCTGCTGAGTAGGAACTGTGTCTGCCTCACCCAATGCATTCCAATCCTTGTTTCAAATGATACCTACATTTCAGTGTTCTGGCCAAAGTCCTCAGAATTTAGAGATCCTTGGGATACCTGATGGCATTTCCCCCAGGGAATAAAAGAGCTAGTTAATTGTTTCCGCTCACGTAAGACTTTTTTCTCTTGTTTATTGAGTGAGAATAACAACGCTGGCTGTCTATCACATACCAGGCATTTTGCTAAAGCACTTTGCACTCCTATCTCGTGGCAGCCTCAGAAGCCATACGCGGAGGCAGAGATGTCTGAGAGTTCCCTTTGTACGAATGAGGAAACAGGATCAGCAAGTTTCACCTGGTTTTAGATTCTCCTTTAGGTTCTACAGTCTATAAGTGGCAGGGGTGACATTCAGATCCAGGAGTCCTGTCTGACTCCAAAGCTAAATCATTTTACCTGAAGCTTCGAAAGTTCAATGTTTAAAAGAGAATTGGTGTTTTCAGAGAATTTGTGAAATAGGAAAATTCCTAAAAAAAAAAAATCACATGGCAGTATTTACTGTAATTCAATAATAATTACGTTGTTACACAAGGAAGAGCTTGTCATAAAAGATTATCTGTGGCCTTGACACCAATTATAAATGCTTTAGGAAATCAATGCCATTTCTTACATTAAGATATTAAGTTTAAGATGCAGGTTGATTATTTTAACAGACATTGCTTACTTTTTAAAGGTAAAGACTACATATACTTTCAGACAGTGCATGTGTTTGTGGGAGGGGCAGGAAATGGGGGTGGAGTTGGTAGAAAGAGGAAGAGTAAAAGGATTGTTCTACCTTGAAAATGTTTTTGTTCATTTTTAAGAAGTTTTTTTTTAGGTTTTCTCATAGGATGCATGTGCTTGCCAGAAAGAGATGGAGAGAGAGAGAGAGAGCAAGAGAGAGAGAAATTGATAAATCACTCCCCAGGGAGATGGTTACCCAGCCATACCGCCTTGATTCTCTCCTGGTTTTAGGCATGTGCACACATATGCTCGGTGTGATTTTCCAACTGCTGGGTCTGGAACTTGAATCATGGTCATGCTTGTGGGAGTCCAGCCTCTTAACCTCTAGGTCACCAACTGTCCCCCATATTGATAATCTTTTAAAAATTGCAAGTTTGAGGACCAGCAGTTAGAGTAATGGCTACGTCACTGGACTCCCATGTAGTCAACTGTGGTTTGAGTCCTGGACCCAGTGACTTAAACTCACCCTGGGCTTGTGTGCGTGCATGCCCAAGATTCCGAGAGGAGAATGGAAGAGAACGGATTGTGGCGTAGCCATCCCCCAGGGGGGTGATTTCTCGCTTTCTGTCTCTCTGTCTCTCTCTGTCTTTCTGGTGAATGCACGTGCCCTATAGCAAAAACCTCTCCAAAAAAAAAAAAAAAAATACAAGTTTGTTTTTAAAGTTAATGTGATAAGATAATGTTGTGTAGGGGAGACTTCAGTGTTAAAACAGATCATCTGGACCATCAGGTGGCATGGTGGTTAAGGGGAGATTTACACAGGACAGACCATGGTTCAAGTTTCAGATCTGGTTGCTTGAATCTCCCATTAGTTGCCTGTGTGTGTATGCCCAAAATACCAGCAGGAGAATGGAGGAGAAGAGACAGCTGCATGGCCTCCATCTTGAGGGTGATTTTTCTTTCCCTCTCACTGTCTCTCTCTGCCTGCCTCTTATGAGTACACATGCCCCATGGCAAAAACCTTAAGAAAAAGAAAAAAAAAAAACATTATCCAAGAATAAGATGTCTCTGTAGTGCTGTATTTTCTTTCCTTCTAAAGAAGAAAGGTTTTCTTTTCCAGTGCATTTATATCAAAATTCTAAAACCTCTTGCATGAGTCTATCATATCAACCTCGTCAAGTCTCACTTGTTGAAATGAGTGGGATTTGAAAACTTCTGAGTGTGCTTTTACATTTTCCATTTATGTTCAGAGACTGCGTCTGTGCAAAAGTGAAGCCAAGAGCTGTGAGGGGTGGGGGATTTGAGGGACAGACAGCTTGAAATACGTGAAACCAAATTGATTGATTGATTCATGTGTTGGAGGACAGTAGTCTCCATGACAAGTAGGGAGAGATCAGGGTGGAAAATGTATTTTATTTTTATATTTTAAATTTTTATTTCCTCCACTAAACTGTTTGTTATATTAAATGTTAGAGTTTAAATAGAAGAATACCACTTTTCTTTGTTTCCAAACTACATACTACCATCAAGTGATCTCTTTATCCTCCTTGAAATAGCAAAGTAGTTCTTATTTTTGTTCGTTTGCTTTTCTGCTTTTAAAAATTAGAAAGAGACAAAGATGTATTATGTAAAATTGGTATTTCCATTAAGATTTCTCAATGGTCAGAAAATAAATGTGATATTTGTGTCAGAGTTGAGAAAATGCAATCATAAATCTAATCCTAATTATATTTTAACTTTAATCCAAACTCTACGTAATAGAGGATGCTGGGCAAAGAAATGACCAGATGTTTTATGTGGAGATAAGAATTGTTTATTGACAGTAAAAAGTTCAGAGGACTGTCAACTCCAATTTCTATAATTCTTAGTATTTCCCTTCCTATAATTGTAAGTGAGTAGCTTTCAGGTTTACCGAGAAGCTTAGCCTTTTCAAAAAAATTTAATTTGGAGAAGGTGCTTGAATAACTGCAAATTTCTTCCTGGTTGATAGAGACCAAATGCTTTCCTGTAGTCGCCAGTAGAGGGAGCTGTTGGCATTTGCTTTAGCATTATAACTCGACCTGGAAGTTCCTTTCCTAATTAATTCAATGTTTGAAATCAAACCACCCTTTAAATGTAATGATATTAATATGCAAGAATAGATGTGTAAACGTGGAGATTTTCCACTCCCATTAAACTTTCTACACAACCACAGATTTTTTATTCTTCTGTGGGCCCCTTTTAGAGAGCTTATGTTATAGAAATGTTGGCTGCTATAAATTAAAGCTGCTCAGAATTGAGTTCACGCACCTAGGCAATGATTCAACATTTCTAAGACTGATTGCAAGTCAAGAAAGAAAGCAACTTATTCCTCTGGCTCAAAAAAAAAAAAAAAAAGACTTAGAATGATACTTCAAAATTTTAAAAGAAAAATTAAGTTTGCTAAGATTTATAATTTGAAAATTTGAGTATCTTTAACCAAGGGGAAAGAATTCTCTGTAGTTTAATATTCTGGGTATATGATTCTGTCCTTGTGGTAAAATATAGCATATTGATTTTTTAATTTTATTTCCACCTGAAATTCATGCCCATAGCTATAGGTTTGAAAGGATTTGCTTCACAGCCTAGTATCTTAAATTGTACTTGATTTTAGTTAGAATGGATTACTAAGTAACAATTTGAATCTCCTCACCAAGTATTTTTTTTATCTCAATAAAACCTAATATGTAATGTCTAAACATACTGCAGTTGTAACAATTTGCAGATAACTAGGCAAGAGCTGTTAAGGGAAGGATACTCTGTATTACTTCTCAAAAGGCCTGACAGCCTACTTGTCTACTCTGTATGTAATAGAAAGGTTAGAAAAAAAAAAAAAGAAAGGTTAGGGAGAGTTGGAAATAACATTCTGATTCATCTGAATTCTCTTAAGATGAACATACAAATACACCATTAAACAAATTATCTTAAATACACAGACACTTACTAAATCTGAAATGGAAAATTACCTGACAAGATAAAGACTAAAACAGTGCTCTGTTTTCATATAAAGAAAACATATTAAGCATACCATCAAATCACTGCAGATAAATTAAAAATTTCTTCACTAGTTTACACCGAAGATAGAGACACAGAGATGCAGGGTCAATTGTGTTTCTGCATAAGTAAAGGAGTTGTCACTTTTTGAGGATGGTATGATGCATTGTAAAGTAAATTCAAACCAATCATCTCCCTTGTTCACAAAACATGTGGAGTTTCTTGGAAAGAAAAAAAAAATAGGTGATTTTTATCTGATGCGGACAATGGTCTGTGCTATTTCCAGGTAGTGCGCATTCTCTCAAATTAACTTATGCTCTTTAATGTGTCAGGCTTCGTCTATGTTTTTTATTGATCACTGAACCTTCCAATCAAAATTAATTTTGCTGTTCTTTCAGAGAGAACTTTTTAGAGGGGGAAAAAAAAGAACTATTCGTGCAGGTACTGTTGGAAGATGAGTAACGAAAGTATTGTATTGTACATCTTGACTGCCTTAGATTGCTGGAAAAGAAAACCTCAGCACTATTAAAACTAATTTTAGGTGAAATTTTGTTCCATGTGAAGCATTAATTTTAATAGAGACTTATATATAAGCTCTCATTTGAATAATAATGTAAAATTAAATTTAAATTGTAAATAACGTCCAGATACTAGTTGTTTCCTGGCTCAAATTCTTTAGCACATATGGTGCTAGCATAAGCTTGTGCCTGTCTGCCTACTCTGGGTAATTTTGCATGCAAATAGTTTTAGTGCCTATGTTGAGGTGCTAAAACGTGTTTAGTACACTTGAAAATATTTGCATTGCAAAAGGAGAGCGAATCTCCTGAGGAAAATCAAATTGATATTTTGTATTAAGAGACCACTTTGGGCACTGCATGGTATTTTTCTGTGGAGAATGCTGTTTACAGTACAACTCGAATTTTTAATTGACCTTTAGAAAAGAGGGTCTGACTACAGCTTTGCCAGGTTTATAAACCATCGGACCATCTTCTGGCAGCATTCACCACATTAATCAGGAGGACAGAGAGAAGGAAAGACTCCACTTGCCCTGCCTGGACTGCAGCTGGGTGTGCTTCCATTTGGTGGACTGGTAGGAGAAATAACGCTAATTATATTGAAAAGTTTCAGCTGGAATGTGCCTAACTAATTAGCTAACTAACTAACCAACCAACTCAGGGAAGGCCTTAGTACAGCAGAGCAGCAGAGGGTGCTGGGTGTGAGGCCCCACACAAGCTTCCCTTTGCCTCACTCCCATCTGCTGCATTTACGGGAACCAGTTCGTTAAAAGTCTGAATTGAATCCAAATAAAATGCATTTCTGATGCAAGCCCGATGACTGGTGCCATTCTCCGCTGCATTATGTCAAATTAGAGTTCATTTGGGGAAGAGGTTAGAGAGCGCCTCCGTAAATGTGGCTTGCATGCAGCGCTGATCGAATCAGAGTTCTGCACTAATTCCGCATCCAGTTCTATAACCAGCCTTCTCCCTGCTTTATTTGGCCCCTGTTCACCAAGATCAGTTTTTAAAACTTAGAACTTGAATAAAGTAATAAAATTCAAGAGACTTGCTGATAATCAGTTTGTGGAACTTGTCTTACAACCACCTTTTCAACGCTTTTAGGGACTTTTGTTTTACTACATTCAGTCATTCAGGTATAGTATGTCCTTATAAAAAGGAAGTTCAAGGTCTGTAGGAGGAACAGCGGCTACTAGGTCTGCAAGAGGAATTCAAGACATGGGTCTTCTCTGTCTGCACCTCCCTCCTCTGTCAAGAAATGGTGCCAGATGGAATTCTAACAACGCCCATTGTTGGAGAGCGGCTCTATGGCTTCCAGCCCCAGCTAGTGCCTACCACGGTGCTTATGTTGACTCAACTGTGGGTACGATCCAGGTTTTTGCCCTACATTTTACCCTTTCATACCTAATGTTTTATTCTTCCACCCTGCCACTTCCCACCATGGACTTGGTGCGATATTTTGTGTCCATGATAGCCAGAGCCAGGTAGCAGGCAAGAACTAAAAGGAATTCCTTGTGAATGGAAACCAGAAAGGAGGGGCTGACTTTCTGTGTCACTAAAACTCCTGTTTGCCATCTATTTCCTTTAAAACAATCTTTAAAAATAAAATAGCCTCTGTTGTTCGTGGGATCTTGGCACATCAATCAATCCATTCAGTAAGTAAATAAGGCAATAACTAAACAATAAATCATTTTGAATTTCACGCATGCACAAACCTTTTGATACCTAAATGACGAGGCACGTTTAGACTCAGAGGCGGCAGCCTCTGTTCCCGTATTTGTGCCTCCGGAATGAAGAGCTGTGCTAAACGGTGGTGCCTGGCTTATTCTGGTCCCCATACTGTAGAGTTCCTTTCGCCTCTTTGGTGGTGTCGTGCACAGGATGCAGGGCAAGGGTTGTGTATGTGGGTGTGTTCTGTGCATGGGGAGGGGGGCCTGCTGTTAAAGTGAAGCCTGCCACACATTTCTGCCATCGCAGACGGTGGGCAAACAGCTGTCCCCACAGCTGAGGCCTCTGGAACTGCCTGCACTGCTCTAGTAACGCAAGAGCACACGGCTGGTCCCCGGATGGCACAGAGCAATGCGCCTGCAGCAAAGCGCCCAAGCTTTCCTGGGGCTGAGCAGGCGGGGACTTTGCCACCAGACACAATCAGCATGTGAAATGGGGCTCATGAATAATTCATCCGCGGTGTCCTATGAAACAAAGAAATGATATGTTTGCTGGTAGATAACTGTGTTGTGGCATTTGTAAATCTTTCTGGATTTGGAGTTGCTCGTGGTTCTTGTGTTGGTAGAAAAACGTGTGTGCGTGTCTATTTCCCCTCAAACAAAAAGTTGGAAGTTCAAGACGGTAATCTTCCAGCGAAGGGCTTCCATGAAATATTGGATGGGTTATACTAATTTGGCTCGAGATTTAGGAATGTTAAAAAATTTCATTCAGTCAAGAGGGAATGGTAAGATGGTTTTACAGCAATACAGTACAGCAGGGTACCAAATTCTCAAGATTATTATTTTTTTTTTCTTGGTAGGCAACCAGCCCACTTTCGCTAATGCAAATTTCATTACTGTGGACTAGAAAACAGCGGTGCCTCCAGCATCATGCTACAGCATCGGGAGGAACAATTCTTCACTTTCACCAAAATATTAGGAAAAATGATACTTTGGTGAATTGAGCCCTAAATTGTTTTAGTGACAGTTAAATACCCACTAATTTAACACCAGTTAGATTGGCAATATGATGACCCCCAACCGAGCTAAGCCGCCATCCTATTCTGCTCGATAACTCGGGACTTGATGCCAGTGGTGGGTAGAGCCACTGGGTAGAGCTTATTCATTTGCACAACGGAGATTTCCAGTGTTATAGAAAGTAGCGAGCTACTAAAACTTACCATAATTGTTATTTATAATTAGTATCTGTGTATTAATTTCACTTAGTCTTTAATATCTCTGAGAAAAAAAAACAATTTAATAGTTCCTTATGATCTTTGAAATGACAACCTGGCAAAACAAATCAGGATGATGTTCTGTCATCTCTCCAATAATTATCTCAAATCTGTCTTCTCTTACTCAGTCGTGCCTTCTCCGTAACACTTTATTATTATTATTGTTCTTATTTTTGCAGTATCTTGTTGTAGCCTCCCTAGCTTTCAGGTTGCCTATGAATTCCTGTGTACCCATAAACCTCACACAATCTGATGTGTTTGGCAAGGAAAATCAGGAGGAAGGCGTGCTGATTTTGCTGAAAGCAAAAAACAAGCAAAAACAAAATATGGATCTGCCAATTATGTGTTGGAGTAAAAATGCAATCCCTGCTTGTTTTCAGGTGAGGGAGTTGGTGGTTGAGATGTGAATTGGGAGGCAGTAGACTTCCAGGAGAAAGAAGAGTGTGACTGCTGTGTGTGGGAGTCTTTGTCGTCATTCTTTGTTTCTTTAGCTCCAATCACGTCCCAGGTAGTAGACTCACTGTACACGCATACAGAAAAGGATTACTTTTCCCCATCTTGATTGTGAATGACTAAGATTATAAATTAACTGGTAATGGTGCATAAATTGTTTCTTATGTTGAAAAGATACTAGATATTTAGTTGAGATAGAAACTAAATAAGTGGCAACAATATCCTGGATCCAGTGAGATAATCATTAGGACTAGAGGTGACAGTCTTAGGAGAAACTAAACATAAATAGAGCCTTAAAGGCCTGAGGCAGGGACTAGTGGGCAATTTCCTCACTTCCCATTTATTATTGCTATCACCTCTGCTATGGGCTTGTGTACTTTGTTTGCTGTAGGCCTGCAGAAGTTGCTAACATCTCTCCTCTGAGCCTCCACGCCTCTTCAGTTAATCAAAGAACCTGGATTGCTGGGTTAGCCTGTAATATCATGACTTGGACTTCCGACATTCTGTTTAAGTATGTAAAAGAATTATTTATGTGAACAAATAATGAGCTTGGACTTCTAATTATGTATGTTACCCATTAAATATCTAAGAACCATAAGGAAATTAAATAATACAAATAAATAAATAGATGAAAGGTATTTAAGAATGTGTGCTATGATAATACAAATAATAATCAAAGAGAAAAGCAGCCTGAAAATTTGTCATCTATAAAACTTATAAAATGGAGAGTATAAAGAGATTTTCCCCAAAGTTAATAGAAAACGTATGTCTTGAGAAAACTGTACATGAATTTAAGAATGTTTTGCACCAAAATAAACTTGTGCTTTAGTTCCACTTCTATGAATTTTTTGAAGTATCCTTGCATATCTAAAGTTAAAAAACAAACACAAACAGAATCTTTTGAATCAATGACACTTTGAATCATGCCTTGGCTACATTTATGCTATTACAGACATTTAGCTTTCCTGAATGTATTTCCTGATCTGTAAAATGGGGACAAAAACACATCACAGAATTTGTTTCTCTTTATTCATGATAGAGTGTGTGTGTGTGTGTGTGTGTGTGTGTGTGCATGCATGAGAGAGAGAGAGAGAGACAGAGAAGAGAGATGAGACTCCCCATAGGGTTGGTCATTACCTGGTCCTCTTCAGCCAGTCCTCCTGCACCGTGGATATGGGTGTTCATGCCCAGTGTGTTTCAGGCTGATCAGCCTGGGCGTCTGAATTTCTGTGTCCATGCCAGATGTGTGTGTGTGTGTGTGTGTGTGTGTGTGTGTGCACGCGTGCATCCAAAATCCTGAGAAGAGAATGGAGGAGATGGGATTGTGGCATGGCCACCCCTCTGGGGGGCGATTTCTCACTTTCTGTCTCTGTCTCTCTGATGTTACCCTATAGCAAAAATCTCTCTAAAAACAAACAAAAATTCAGTGTCTATGTGGGATCCAGCTTCTCCTGAGTAGTACATTACCACTGAGCCATAGAACTGGCCCAATAGAATGTTTTAAAAATCAGAACTGGTTATCTTACCAATGTGAACTGTGGATGGTAATTGATAACCCTTCTAAGCACTATAAACACCTGGAGATTTGAAAAGTCACTGATACTCTGTTCCCACCCCTGACCAATTAAATCTGCCTCTGGGTAATGGGCTTTGGCATTATACCTTTTAAAAGTCCCCCTGACAATTCTAGTGAGTAGCCATAGATTTGAACAAGCGATGGAAAAGTCCCAAATGGCAAATGGACGAACTTTCCGTATTTTCCAGTTCTCCTTGTTCATGTGATATAAATATTACCCTAATCAAGATGCCCATCTTTAATCCTGGAAAGATTTCAAGACCAATTAGTCCATCTTCATGCTCGAAGCTAACAAAGCTGCAGCCAGGGAGATGGAAGAAGCGGCCGTGGTCATGTAGTTACTAGTAGGAATAAGACTGGGCTCTTGGAACTCCTTTAGAATTTTGGAGCTGTCCTTCCTTACAGAGCTTTCAGGAGAAGTGAGTTCTTAGATGAAGTTAAACTTTCTCTTCTCGCTCTCTCTCTTTTTTTCTTTTCTCTGCAGAATCTTGTGTCAACGAGGATAAAAGTAATGTCAGACATGAAGGATTAAACCTTCAGCTCTTATCCTTTTTAGCTTGTCTTGGTGGCATCTATTCAGAGAGATTCTTGAGCAGGACTACTGCAGCCCAGCCCTGCTTTCACAGAGAGGGCACAGGCATTTGTAGTGAGGTCTGTGCTTGGTGTCAGTGCCTCTCCATGTCACTGAGCACTTTCTGGGTGATTGATATGGAAAATCGGAGCAGTTTACCACAATACATGGTTATGAGCAGTCGTACAGGTGCATTTAATTTTTAATTACTCTTAAAAATGTTTTTAATAATTAGTAGCAATAACCACTAATTGGTATGGAAGGCATTCTTGCACCAGCAGGCAAACTGTAGGTGTACTTCTGCACACCCACACCCAATCAACAGAAAATTGCTTGAATGCTTATCTTATAATTACTGTGCTTAATGCTGTTTGCATTGTTTAGAAGCTTTTGTGATTAATTAATTTTTTCTTTTCTTTTCTTTCTTTCTCTCTCTCTCTCTCTCTCCCTCTCTCT